>NC_056732.1:1861476627-1861622607 GCF_019279795.1 Protopterus annectens
ATTTCCCATCCGCTCATCAAGATTTTTCTTGAAGAGTGCTAATGAAGAACTTTGCTTGACATAGATGGGTAGCTTGTTCCAGAGTATAGGAAGTCTCTGGGACAGGAATCTATCCCTCCAGCATGTCCTGTTTATTGTGGTGACAAGGTTTAGGTCCCTAGTGCATGTAGCTCAGAGGGATTGGGATTTCTTTAGGTGTAGCATGTCCAACAGCTCTGGGTTTGACATAGCTTTATATGTTAGGCAGAGATCACATCGGAGTAGGCGATATGCTATGGAGTAAAGCTGGTGTTTTTGAGGTGGTCAGTGTAGGGCATTTGTTTGAGGCCAGTAATCCTCTTTGTGAGGTACTTCTGTGGCCTTTCCAGATGCTGCAGATGTCTTGTGAGGTACATTCCAAAAGGGGCATTGTACTCTATAATGGGTCTAATGAGTGACGAGTAGAGGGGAACAATGACCTCTTTTTTCCTGGATGAGAACCCTTTTATGATGAGGTGTGCCATATAGAAGGACTTCCTGACTACTGTGGCGATGTGACTATCAAAGGAGAGACTACTGTCCACCTGGGTCCCAAGGTCTCTTATCACGCATTCGGTGTTAAGTATATTGCTGCCTATGTGGTAGTTCATGGGTACAGAGTTTTTACCAAAGGGGATGACACTGCACTTTTTGGCATTGAGCTTGAGGCCATGGCTCAACACCAGGCATCTGTCTCAGTGAGGCCCTTCTGTAGGATGTCCACATCATTTGGGGACTTGACTGTGGCTCCTAGTTTGCAGTCATCTGTGAACTTCATCAGCCAGAGGCCTTCTGTGTTAGCCTGTACTTCAGAGAAGTAGATACCAAACAGGAGAGGTCCCAGGACAGAACCCTGTGGTACTCCACTTGTCACTGCTTTGAGTTCAGATTTGGAGTCTGCAACTTTTACAGTGTAGGTTCTGTCAGTGAGCCAGTTGGCAACCCATCTTGTGACGTAGGGATTTATACCTAGTTTAGTGAGTTTAGCTATAATTCCAGAATGGGGGATGGTGTCAAAAGCCTTGGCGAGGTCAAGATAGGCTGTGTGAACCACCTTACCCTCACCCACAGCTTTGGTGACTGCCTCAAAGAAGTCGATCAGGTTCTGGAGGCATGATCTGCCTTTCACAAACCAAAACTGGGTGGTATCCAGAGTTTGGAGGTTACCAATGTCTTTGTTTATGAGTTCCATGATGATACGTTCCATGGCCTTGCAGACCAGGCTCGTCAGGCTAATAGATCGATAGTTCCTGGGATCAGTGGTGGCTCCCCCTTTGTGGAGTGGGATAACTGTTGCTGTGCGCCATTCAGTGGGCACAAAGCCTGATGCGAGGCTATTATTGAAGATGGTGGTTAAGTGGAGAGCCAGTTTGTTCTGAAGTTCATGTAAAACGCAGCCTGGGATGTTGTCCGGTCCCATGGATGCTGTGTTTTTGGCTTTAGAGAATGCAGCTTTTACCTGCATAGTTGTGATTACAGGGACCCTGCATTCTTCCTGTATATATATATATATATATATGGGCCCTTTAGGGGGTGAGAGGGGGGTAAAGTTAGCACTGAACCTATCTGCCAGGATGTTGGCAATATCAGTTAGTTCTTTAATTTTCATGCCTTTGTGCTGTAACTCAGAGCAGATCTGGGTGTTGCCATCTAGATTCTTGACATAGCTATAGAATGCTTTGTTGTTGTCCTTGGATTTAGTGGCGATTTTGCTTTCGTAGCTAGCTTTGGAGGAACTTATAAGGGATCTCAGCTTCTTACTGAGGCTGACCAGGGAGCTCCTCCACTCATGGGATTTTACTCTCTTTTGCAACAGTTTCTTCCTTCTGTTGTACAGTTTGTTTATGGCAGGGGACCACCAGATTGGCTTCCTTTTTTTGGAGGATAGCGTCTTGGTTCTGTTTGGGATAGCACGATCCATGCAGTCGTGTAAGTGCTTATAGAGTGCATTTGTGTAGGATTCAGCAGTTGTAACTGTATTGTCCATCTGCATGGGTGTCATGAAGTTCACCACTTCTGTCTTAAGAAGCATGAAGTTAGTTTTGGAGAACTTTTTTACTGTGGTTTCCTTAATGGGGGGTGGGGGCGGGATGTGGATATCAAGGGTGATAAGCTTATGGTCGGATCGGACCAACGAGGAGTTGACTTCAGGTGTGGAACACCGGTCACTCATGTTGGTAATGACTAGGTCTAGGATACTGTTGCCCCTGGTGGGGGTGTGGATAAGTTGATCCAGGGCATTGGAGTTTATGAATTCCAGAAAGCGTTGAGACATTAATTTAGATTATGGACATAATATACTTGATAAAGCCCCACGTTTCTAAATGATGTTTAGAAAAAAAATGTCAGGGAGTGAGGCAGTTCTAGCCAGTGTAACGCATTCAGAATTTAAATCAATCCAAGAAACATGCACTTAACAGTATATATATATATATATATATATATATATATATATATATATATATACCTATCTATCTATATATATATATATATATATATATATATATGTATCTGTGTATGTATTTGTGTAACAGAAATACTATATATAATAAATATAGATAGATATATAAATAATACACAAATATATTGTACCACCATTACCAGTGCCCAATGCATTCAGATTTCAGTAGAATGAATCCATAGAACTGGCATTACAAACTACAACAAGAGGCCTACACCTGCCATCACCTGTAGTTGTCATACACTGATAAGTTCTTTGGAGGTGAAAATGAACAAATCCTATAAGCCACTGTTCAGCATGGACATACAATATATGAAGAATAGTCGTCAACACCAGCCTTCTCAGAAACATTCCCCTTCTCTGTCTTTTATCATTTAAATTAAATCCTTACTTCTCTTTAAAAAGATATAGGACCAGTACACTATCCCACAGTACTACATCCAATTCTCTTGTTTGTATTCTATACATTCTCGCTCTCAGTTGTATTCTATACTCCATCAAGCTAGAAAATTTAATTCTATTACGCATTATAACTACTCAAATGCTATTCAGGCTAATCAATTATATTCTATATGCACTATAACTACTCAAATTATTCTAAATCAACTACCTAAATCAGCTAGTAACCTCCGTACATCCTTTACTTGAAATGTTTAAAGATTTTTCAAACTGAATCTTGACAAAGAAATTACTACCTAGTATGAGTTATCTTTACCAAATCTGCTCAAAGGTCATGAATTGATTTTGATATGATACTTTTCAATCTATTATGTGTCTGTATATCCTTCTTAAAGAATGTTATGCATGCAAGCCTATGGCGTATTATATATAACGTACAGAGACATGTCCAACCCAGAACTGTTGAACATGCTCCATCTTAGCAAAACCAAATCTACTCGAGCTACACGCTCTAGGGATATAAACCTCAACACAACAATGAATAGAACATGCTGGAGGGATAGATTCCCTTCGCAGAGACTTCCCTTACTATGGAACAGGGTCCCGATCTACATAAGACAGAGCCCCTCACTATCACTCTTCAAGAGGAACCTTGATGAGTGGATGGGTAACAGAAAGTTCACACCGGGGATCACACCAACAGCACTACTAGATAGGGGCCAAGGGTACTAGCTGCTAGTACAAGGGTCTAGGGAGCTACTAAAGGGGCGGTGAATACTGCACAACCTGGCTGGGCTAATATATGCCTTCGGGCAGATAGCCCAGTACTAACCTATGAACATATGAACCTATATATATAAGCACTGAACATTAAAAATCATAGCAGTGGCCTTTAAAATCATAACAGATGGTCAGAAGGAGGAGCACTTTCTTATTTTTTTTCACAGTTGGAGGTTTTTATATATTACACTATATATATAGATAGTGATGGGGAATATTTGCATAGGTTTAGTTTGCTTACTTTTTAATATATGTAGCCATAAGTAGGTCTGACTTTATCAGAAACAGCAATACTCTAGGAGGAGCAACAGTAAAATCTGAGGACTAAAATCAAAGTGCTGCGCCTAAGTTGTAGCAGATGAGAGGTATGGCTACACGAGTGTAGCGTCCTCACTCACTGAGTTTTAAAATGAAGCAGTATGGGAATGGCAGACAAAATGTACTGCAAGGGGCAATCAGTTAACCTGACAGGTTTCAGAAATATCATTACTTCCACATTGGCAGGATCATCTGTCCCGGCATAGCTCTCAATAAATCAGAGACAAATCAACAAATAATCAGGGGCAACCAGGGACACTTTTAAAATAGTAGTATTGCTAACCTGCGGAATTGCTAGAGTAAGACAAATGTGAATTAATACAAAATTTCTTAAGTAAAAAGAAGTCTATAACTCTTAATTTTATAGTCGTTATTTATTAAATGCAATATACAACCTTTTCTCCAAAACAGTCACCAGATTTAGGAGGGCTGAGCCAAAATTTCAATCAGAATGAGGGATATTTGAGAGGTTTAAGTCTATAGCTGGGGATGGTCTCCCATGCTAGTAACAAGAATGATTTAGCTGAGGTACAAAGTAGTGTTGGAACACCTAATGCTCAGTTTGTCAGTTTAAAAACAACATTTTTGCACTTTATTTTATGTAATTTCCATCAATTCTCGACTGGAGTGCAGGAAGTGCCTTCTGTGTGGAGTCTGCATGTCCTCCCCGCAGTTTGATGGGCATTTGAAAGACATGCGTAAATGGGCGTGCCTTCACTGAAGGTTGAACGTTGAGCTGGCACCTCGGCATTTGTGAAAATCTACTGCCAATCATTAGCGGACCGGAGTTCGCTGTGGCGATCCCTAACAGGGAAAAGCTGAAAGACAACAACAACTATTGCACTTCCTGCAACACTAGAGGACATGCCCCTGCTGCTGTGTTGAACCCCATTTATTTTGTCACCCCTTATCTGGATGAAGGCACCTGCAGCTCTTGTGACCCTGCGACAGTTTTTGCAGCCCACATAATTTTGTTCCACTCGTGGCATTCCAGGTTAGGATTCCAAAAAGAGCATGAGGGAAAATTTCCATTTTAAGTACAGATTTCACCGAACCACATCCTGAAATATAATCACACTGTTCCACTTACTGTTAGACTTAGATAAGATGTGAACAAGCAAAACAGCCTTAGTCACAGATTCAGGATGTACTGCTGTGGACAAGCACGTGAACTTTGTCACTTGTTTGTGGCATCCATGTGTGTCAAGTGAAGCAAGCCATTACAACAGCAACTGGCACAATAACACATGCAGGCATTACTCAGAAATGTTTGTCCTTTCACCCAATTATAAAAGTCATACTTCTCACTGTGTTAGTGCAAGAAATGGGGATCAAGGAAAACTATAATAATGAAGGGCAAAGGCCCAAATCAGACACAGATTGTAAATATTGGTGTTAGAATAATAGTTTTGTGTTAGCATGCATATTTTTTTTCTGCAGTATATTTAGTTAGAGTTATCCTTAATGATTTACCAGAAAACAGGTCTTAAAAAAATCTGCCATCAGAATTCTAAATGAGATGAATGTATAAAATGAAATGAAGGTTATATGGTGGAAGTGGCAGTGCAGATGATTGTAGAGTCATCTGCATATTGAATACGTTTAGCATTAGTAATGTTCTGGTGGAAGTCATTTATGAAAATGTTGAGCAGTAAGGGACCCAATATAAAACCCTGGGGTATGCCTGTGGAAGTATTAAGGAAGGAGGAGGTGGCCTTTTTCCATTTGACAGCTTGTTGTCGGTTGGAGAGGTAACTAGAAAACCAGTTGTTGGAAGAGTGGGATAGGTTTAGATTAGAGAGCTTGGATAGGAGAAGGTTGTGGGAGATAGTACCAAAGGCCTTGGATGAGTTCAGAAGAAGGGTAGACACTAGGCAGCCGGAGTCCTGGGCTTTATTAACAGTTTTGAGGAAGGAGCAGCCAGCAGTGGTGGTACTGTGGCCAAGTCTGAATCTATGTTGTGTGGGGGTAAGGAGGTGGTTGTCTATGAGGTAGGGTAAGAATTGAATGTGGATATATTTTTCCAGAAGTTTTGAGATAGGGGATAAGATGGCAATTGGCCAAAAATTGGGAATGTCATTGTTGTTGCCCCCTTTATGAAGGGGTATGATAAAAGCCTTTTTCCAGAGTAGGGGTACATAGCTTTCTTCGACAGGCTGGTTTATTAGAATGGAGATGGGAAAGGCAATGGCATCAGCAACCATTTTGAGGAAGTAGGAAGGAAGGTCATCAGGGGCATTAGAGCAAGGTTTCAGTTTTTGAAGGATTGTTTTATGGTGGAGATGGGAATGGGTTCGATACTAAAGGAGGGGGGTTGAGAGGTGGCAGTGTTAGTAGTGGAAGAGATAGGTGGAGGTGGAATAGAAGCTGTGTTGGGGAAAGAGGTAGCTAATTTGGCTATAGAATCAATAAAGAAGGAGTTAAATTGGGTGTCTAGGGACAGACTGGAGGTATTAGGGTCAGGGCAATGCATTAGCTCAAATTTCACTGCAGCTATAGTTGAACAGATGAACTAGTAGTGAAGAAGAGAAACAAATATAATGTTACACATACTTTGAAATACCTTTGAATAAATTTATAAATAAATATATTTGAAAGCAAGTATTTGAAGTTTGATAGTAATCAATGAATGATAAAACAAATATATATATACATATATACATATATATATATAAAAATATATATATATATATATATATATATATATATATATATATATATATATATATATATGTATATATATTTATTATATATATATATATATATATATATATGGATCTAAGACTATTGAACAGAAGTTCAATAGTCCGAATCCATAATCACCGAACACACTTTAATGAAAGCACTTTCACTGAAAAAGCGCTTTCGTTAAAGTGCATTAAAATAAAAAAATAAAAAACATAAATCTACTTTTATGCAGGGGGCAAGCCCCCCTCACCCCCATGTGGGGAACTGTACCCCCCACTCCCACTACTTTAATATTCTCACTCTGAGCTCACACTACAGTGAGGAAAAGGGAATATTCCCTTATCCACACAGTAGTATGATCTCTGCAAAAGTCATTCCCCCACGGCTCCCTCTAGCTGCAGGCATACTTCCGCGAATGTGCTTTTTCAGTAAAAAGCACTTTCATGGAAGTATTCCCAGCTGTTTGTGCTTCGGTGAAAAGTTCCTTTAGGGATCAGTACCGATCCCATATATATATATATATATATATATATATATATATATATATATATATATATATATATATATATATATATATATATATATATATATATATATATATATATATACACACACATATATATATATATATATATATATATATATATATATATATATATATATATATATATATATATATATATCATGTTCAGAGCTTCATTACTAGAGGCTTGACATATATGATGTGAGTATGTTGTCAATGCACTTGAAGGTCTCATACTTAAAGCAAAAAAGAAATAAACTGTATATTTGACAGAAATAACATCGGAGACTTTATAGGAATAAACCACTAAATATAAACAAATAATGAAATTTTGTTTAAACATCGTAGAACAACTATTCGTTTACTTTAATATAATCTTACAAAGAGGAAATAGAAGGGTTTAAAAGTAAATTGGATTTATGGTGGGGCACACCACAAAACATTTTAAACTGTTGTGCAGCAGCCTTTCATATTTTATGCTATCTGTTGATAAATTTCAATACTATGCATATATAAGGAACAATAATAAGAGATGTTAGCATATCTTTCTTTAACACCTTAATGAACACATAAAACAGGAGAATGTGTATCTTCAAAAAGTGTAGTTGTGAAATAATTGCTCTACTATTATATATTAACAATGTTTTAAAGGATACAGGCTCATCTTTATTTTACTGCTAATGGTATAATATTTGATTGTAGTAGAGTAGACTGCTTTTTTTGTCAGAGTATTGGATGGATGTGTTTGCTTGGATGGTTCGACTATTCAAGCAAGGAGCGTTAGACTCCATGAGGGGTAATAGGGATTTTAAAAGCAAATTAATGATAATTATATTTTTTAGATTTCTCTGAGTGTCCGCAATAGTAACTATTTTATGTCTAGTCAAACCTTCAAGTGTTTATGTTCACATAATGATTACTAAGCAGTTCTTTGCTAACAGACTCTGATTATCTATGAGAACTATATGTATACTTTTGATCAATAGGACAAATGACATGGATTAACTGCATTTCCATAAATGTCAATGGATTAAATAACAGTGCAGGAGGGGTAACGTAAACATATCTGAAGTTGTTTAATTCTCAAATTATTTTTTTTACAGGAAATACACTTATTAACAGAAGACATGGACAGACGTAATACTAAAAACTACACTATATTATCCAGTTCACAATATAACCAAAAAAGGAGGGCTGCTATATTATGGAAACATTTTCTGCCGTGCCTAAGGTTATAGAAGCATATCAGGATGATAAAGGTTTGCTTTGTACTGTAACTATAAATAAATATAAAGTATAATAAGAGGATAGTAACTCTTACTAACTTGTATTGGATTCCTGGAATAGGAATTAAAATTTAATTAACACCTAGAACAAGTAATTCAAAACTCAAAAGGCTGTGTCATTCTAGTAGGAAACTTTCCTTGTACAGTGTTACCAAGTGATACTAACACAATAGGTAAAAGGAGAATATAGGCATCTGCAAAGGCATTGTTAAAATTTACTGAATTGTTTCATCTTAGTGACATAAATGAATTTTCAGAACCAAAATCATTATTTTTTACCCATTATTCCCACAGACACAGAACCCAATTCAGAACTGACAGAGTTTATGTCTCTAATGACCTGACTGATACATTAGGCAAAGTCAAAACAGTAACCTGTCCACTTTCAGATCACAATGCAATTACTTTTAAGCTGTTTTGGAAATCTAATAATAATGTTAAAATCAGATTGCCAGCATATATAACTTGTTTAAAAGAATTTAAGGACATTTTTATTAAATAAATAATTTCCTTTATAGAAATTACTAATACAGACGATACTTCAGAAATGTACTTATGTGATGCTCTAAAAGCATATATTTTTGGTAGAGTCACTAATTGGTTGTCAAATATTAAAAAAAAATGAGACAAAGAATTACATGAAATACAAGAAAAAAATGATGTTAAAATTAGAAAATCAGACAAATAAAAATAATAACATAGAAGAGATTAATAAGCTAAATGACATTACTTGGAAATCGTCAACCCTAAACTAAAATCAACCTTGAGAAGTTTAAGATAATTAACTCCTCTTTTAACCCCAAATTTATGTGCAATTTAGCCACAAAAACAAAATTACTCAGTAAGTCCAATCACATAACAGATGTCTACTCACACAGGAGGAAAATAAAAGTAAGAGAAACAGAAGATATTCTAAAGGAATTCAGAGATTATTATAATAAACTCAGTCAAAATAATAGTATATTAGCATCCTGCCATCACCCAGAATGACACCACAGTACAAGGACAAAATGACTGACTTTAACAATTGGCTAAGCTTCTGGTGTCATTCTAAGGGGATCCAGTATCTGTCTGCCTGGGTTGACATGATCGACAGACCACGCTGCTTTGCCAGAGATAGCCTGCACCTGTCGCCCTTGGGATTCCGGATACTGGCAAAGGCTCTTGCCACCCCTATAGTGCCTTTTTTAGGCAAGGTTCAAATGACAAATTCACCACCGTAACAGGTACAAGCAAGCAAAATCTGAGGGTAATGCTACTCAATTCTAGAAGTCTAAACCTCAAAATGCACTCACTCAAGGCACTCCTTAAAATGGAGAACACTGACATCTGTGCAGTGACAGAGACCTGGTTCAAAGCTCCAGAGAGCACCCCTGCATTACCAGGCTATAATTCATACCACACCTTTTGGCCACCAAACCCGGACCGAAACACTAAAGGAGGAGGCGTGTCCATATTCATTAAGGATATGCACACCTCCAAACTAGTTGCTCAGCATAATGCATCCGAGATTATCAAAGTTCAACTAACTCTGGGCAAAACCGCAATCCAGATTGTAGCTTGCTACAGACCCCCCACCATGCCCCAGGATTCCCACTCCTCTTTTCTTGATATGCTGGAAAATATTAAGGTACAAACCAACACTCTAATAATCGGTGATTTCAACTACACTACCATTATCTGGGAAAACTACTCATGTACCAACTCTTTTGCTCAACGTTTTCTGGAAATAATCAATTCCAACACTTTGGATCAACTTATCCACACCCCCACCAGAGGCAGCAATATCCTAGACCTGGTCATCACCAACATGGGTGACCGGTGTTTCACACCAGAGGTCAGCTCCTCGTTGGTCAGATCCAACCACAAGCTAATCACCCTAGACATCCACATCCCGCTCCCACCCCCCATTAGGAAAACAACCGTAAAAAATTTCTCCAAAGCCAACTTCACACTTCTTAAGACAGAAGTGGCAAACTTCATGACACCCATGCAGATGGACAATAGAGGTATGACTGCTGAATCCTACACAAATGCACTTTATAAGCACCTACACGAGTGCATGGATCATGCTATCCCTAACAGAACCAAGATGCTATCCTCCAAAAAAAGGAAGCCAATCTGGTGGTCTTCTGCCATAAACAAACTCTACAGCAGAAGAAAGAAACTGTTGCAAAAAAGAGTAAAATCCCATGATTGGAGGAACTCCCTGGTCAGCCTCAGTAAGAAGCTGGGATCCCTCATAAAATCCTCCAAAGCTAGTTATGAAAACAAAATTGCCACTGATTCTAAAGATAACCACAAAACATTCTATAGCTATGTTAAAAATCTCAATGGCAACACTCAGATCTGCTCTGAGTTACAGGACAATGACACTAAATATACAGAACCAACTGATATTGCCAACATCCTGGCAGATAGGTTCAGTGCTAACTTTACGCCCCTCTCTCCCCCTAAAGGGCCCATCTTTATACCGGAAGAATGCAAAGTTCCTGTAATCATGGCTGCACAGGTAAAAACTTCACTCTCCAAAGCCAAGAACACAACATCCATGGGACCTGACAACATCCCAGGCTGCCTTCTACATGAACTACAGAATGAACTGGCACCCCACCTAAGTACCATGTTCAATCATAGCCTCACCTCAGGCTTTGTGCCCATTGAATGGTGCACTGCAACATTTATCCCACTCTACAAAGGGGGGGCCACAACAGACCCCGGGAACTACCGCCCCATTAGCCTGACGAGCCTCATCTGCAAGGCCATGGAACGTATCATCATGGAACTCATAAACAAAGACATTGGAGATCTCCAAACCCTGGACCCCACACAGTTTGGGTTTGTAAAAGGCAGATCATGTCTCCTAAACCAAATAGACTTCTTTGAAGTAGTCACCAAGGCCATGGATGAGGGTAAGGTGGTTCACACAGCCTATCTAGATCTCGCCAAGGCGTTCAACACCATCCCCCACTCTGGAATTATAGATAAACTCACTAAACTAGGTATAAATCCCTATGTCACAAGATGGGTTGCCAACTGGCTTACTGAAAGAACCCACACTGTGAAAGTAGCAGACTCCAAATGAGACTTCAGACCAGTGACAAGTGGAGTACCACATGGTTCAGTCCTGGGTCCTCTCCTGTTTGGTATCTACTTCTCTGAAGTACAGGCTAACACAGAAGGTCTTTTGCTAACTAAATTCGCAGATGACTGCAAACTAGGAACCATAATTGAAACTCCTAATGATGTGGACATCCTACAAAAGGGCCTCACTGAGACAGATGCCTGGTGTCAAAGACATGGTCTCAAGCTCAATGCCAAAAAGTGCATTGTCATCCCCTTTGGTAAAAATTCTGTACCCATGAACTACCACATAGGTGGTAGTCTACTTAACACCAAAAGTGTGATAAGAGACCTTGGGACACAGGTGGACAGTAGTCTCTCCTTTGATAATCACATCGCCAAAGTGGTCAGGAAATCCTTCTACATGGCACACCTCATCACAAAAGGTTTCTCATCCAGAAAAAAAGAGGTAATTGTTCCCCTCTACTCATCACTCATTAGACCCATTATAGAGTACAATGCCCCTTTTGGTATGTACCTCACAAGACATCTACAACAACTGGAAAGGCCGCAAAAATACCTTACAAAGAGGATTACTGGCCTCAAACAGATGCCTTATGCAGACCATCTCAAAAAGCTGCAGCTTTACTCTGTCGCATATTGCCTACTCAGAGGCGATCTCTGCCTAACATACAAAGCTATGTCAAACCCAGAGCTGTTGGACATGCTTCACTTAAAGAAATCCCAATCCCTCCGAGCTACATGCTCTAGGGACCTAAACCTTGTCACCACAATAAACAGAACATGCTGGAGGGATAGATTCCTGTCCCAGAGACTTCCCATACTCTGGAACAGACTACCTATCTATGTCAAACAGAGCTCCTCATTAGCACTCTTCAAGAAAAATCTTGATGATTGGATGGGTAATAGGAAATTCACCCCGGGGATCACTTCTGTGGTTCTGCTTGACAGGGGCACAGGAAAATAATTTTCTTGGGTGGCGAAAGCCAGGGTACATTTTTGGCTAGGCTTGTATAGGCCCTAGGGCCAATAGCCTAGTACCTACCTATGAACCTATGAACCTAAGAAATAATTAAAATATGTATTAAAAAATATAAAACACTAAACTATCTGATGACCAAATGAAATTCATTGACAAAGTGTTGTCTATGTCTGAACTTCAAAATCATATTTCCAAACTGAAACCAAATAAAGCATCAGGTATTGATGGAATTATATTTTCACTTTATAAGCTGTTATCCAAAGAAGCCCTAAACATACTTCAGAAGGTTTGCTCTATAGCAAAGGACCTAGCTAAAGTCCTGCCTTCCTGGAAATATACCCTTTATCTCTTCAATTTTAAAAACTGACACAGATCCTACTGAATGCTCTTCATACAGGCTGATTTCACTCTTAAATTTGTACTACAAATTATTTATTTCATTTCAGGCTAATAGATTAAATATATATTCTACCCTCCATGATTGACGATGATCAAACTGGGTTTATCTTAAACAGAAACACTTGTGATAATATTAAAATAATAATCACAATAATTGACTATGCAAATAAAACAAAAGAGAACTTAACATTAATGAGTCTTGATAATAATACTGCTTTTGGATCAGTAAACTGGAAATATCTCTAGCTGGTTTTCGAAGAATAAAATTTCTCAAGTAACTTTACACATCTTATTAATCTTTTTTGCAATGATTATTTTGCATATGCTAAAATAGGTACTTTTACTTCTGGTTCTATACAAATTTTGAAGGGAACCAAACACAGATGCCCTCTTTCACCTTCACTTTTTACCCTAATTATGAAACCATTTGCTAATTTTTTCAGATCAAATATAGATACAAAATGTATTAATATAAATGAAAATTTAAACTCTATAATGCAGCTGTTTGCTGATGGCATCCTATAGCGATTAAATGACAATGCTATTCTTTATCTCCAGTTTTCTTAGCAATTGATGTATTTCAAAGAAAATCAACATTTATCAATGAAATACAAAAATCCTACCTATAAATACAAATAAGAATAGAATCAAAAATAAATTCATTAAATATATTGTCAAAGAGAAAAAAATGGTTATTTAGGAATAATTATAACAAATAACATTAAATATATAATAAATTATAATTATACTAACAGTATAAACAATACAAATAATCTAATAGACAAATGCAATAGAAGTTTCTTCATGATGAAAGAGAGACTATCTATAATCAAAATGATTATCTTACCAAAAATCTTATATATTATTCAGTCACTAACATTACCCTCCACAAAATGTTGTACAAAAAATGTAACACTTCAATTTTGAGATTTTTTTGGATCCCCAATAACCAAGACTTGCTTTAAATCATCAGATGTAAAATTATATTCATTATCCTCAATTATAAAAACAATATATATTTGGATTCATAACATTTATGCAAGTAGGGGGACAGAGTTTTTAGGTAATCTTTCTATAAATTCTAAACATAATAGATATTCTAATAATTATCCCATACTAAATAAAAGTCTACATTGGTTATTCAAAGACTATCTTAAAGGAAAAGGTTACGAAACAAGTGAATCCTTTTTCATTTTTACTATATTAAACACTTTTATTTATATACAGAAACCTGGCATATAAAGCATGGGTCTCTCTTATATTTCCTATGGCATATACCCAAAAAATAAAATTTCCACCTCAAAGTTAGAAACAATGATCACATTTAAAGAGAAAAATCTGCTATATTGGTTTCAATTAATGAAAGATAAAAAGCTACATTCTGTTGATTATATTAACAACAAACATAATTTAGATAAAGACACATAGCTAGATGTACAATCTTGCAGACACGTAGATGGGGAAATTAAGTTAATGCAACCAAGAATAAGAGATCATATCCCAAAATTAATTGAATATTTAATATTCTTAATTTAACAAAAACACACTGAGACAGACCCTCTTATCCAAATTATATAGAGTGGTGAACAGAGAAACAAACATTTGCAATGACAATTAATGGAACTATGTTACCCAAATTAATAATAGACCTCCAAGTGAAGGAGATACATAATTAATTCTAATATCTTCTATACATACAACTTCATCTCTTAGATGGAATCTCTTTACTTGGAAACGTTTACATAGATCTTTCTTCACACATCATAAAATTGAAATTAATGTTCAAGAAGAAAAATGTTTCTTGGATATGTAAACAAGAAGACTGGCAACACATGTTTTTTGACTGCACTGTATTAACACCTAATTGGAATAACATTAATAACTTTTTTACAGGCTTTTTGGAGATAAATTTGTTTTATCTAAATCAATAATCCTTTTTAACACTCCTATTCCTATATGTGTTAAAAAAATAAAATATCACATTTTGTGGTCTATACTATCTACAGCGAGAAAGGTTATAACTCAGAATTGGAAGAATGAATCCACATCCTCCTTTAAATAATTTATAAGTATTGCAACTGAAGTCTGTCACCTGGAAATCTTTACAGTTAAGTCAAGAACAACCAGGACTGCCTCTTTCTGCAATGCATGGACAAGACTTATGGCACTGCTTGGCAAGCACAAATCATTGCATTTTAGTTTTAATGTAATATATAATAATTTGAATGACTTGATGGTTAATGGGCACTCCTATAAATAGTTTTTTTTTCTTTTTGTGTGCAAGGTTTAGTTGAAAATTTTTCATTATGTTCACAAATCTCTGACTGTAAATATTGTTGTGATTATTTTACAAACTGAAAAATCCAAAAAATCTTAAAAAAGAAAGAAATGGTCCTCAGGGTTCTTCTGTTTAAAAAAGAAATCCAGCTAAAGCTATGTCGTTTTCAGGATACATTACTTAAAACAGACAAGCTAGAAACAAAACTAGAAAGTTTCATAGAAGAAACCAGAAAGATGATGGAACATTCTGAAACTGTTATGAAACAACAAGGGACACAAATCAGCAGTATGGAAGAGACTGAATAAACATGAAGACAGAATAACTGAAGGTGAGTCACAGATTGAATTTCTTTTAAAACAAAATAACTGGTTCACAGAAAAAACTCAATGATTTAGAAAACAGACTGAGGTGAAATAACATTAGACTTTATGGTATACCTGAAGAATAAGAGGGAAACAATATAAGTGGACATACATGGTCCTCAGCCTACGTCTATGAATATGTTACATTTATAGCATACAAAGAAGCAAACCTCCGATCAACATCAAGTGGACATACATGGTCCTTAGCTTACATCTAAGACTATGTTACGTTTGTAGTACACAAAGAAGCAAACCTCAGTACTGATTTACTGAACTTACCACATCACATTATCACTCCTTTTCCTAACAAGGCAGTATGCCCTGTCCCTGCTGAGAAACTTCATACAGTATGCACCATGGCTGTCATTTAAATACATTAGCTCACCCCCTAGAGTATCAAACTGTCATGCAATTCTTCAAACAACCAGTCCCCAATCACTTACCTGTATTAAAGCTTTTCTTCCTCATAGTAAATCAAGTCTGCCTTGTAATGGTAGCTGTACATTTTGCAGTCCAGAAATCGTATTTATCTCGATGAGGCTAGCAGTGGCCTTGGTTACTTTTATCTCATAATATTTAGGCTCTTAGTGCTTCTAGGATATGTGCAGTTTGGGTAGATGTTCCATGACAAAGGTTACATAGAATATGTGCAGTTCGGGTATATGTTCCATGGTGAAGGTTACATAGGATATTGCTGTTCGGGTATATGTTCCATGGTGAAGGTTACATAGGATATGTGCAGTTCGGGTATATGTTACATGGTGAAGGTTACAGAGGATATGTGCAATTTGGGTATATGTTCCATGGTGAAGGTTACACAGGATATGTGCAGTTCGGGTAGATGTTCCATGACAAAGGTTACATAGGATATGTACAGTTCGAGCATATGTTCCATGGTGAAGATTACATAGGATATGTGCAATTTGGGTATATGTTCCATGGTGAAGGTTACAGAGGATATGTGCAGTTTGGGTATATGTTCCATGGTGAAGGTTACATAGGATATGTGCAGTTCGGGTAGATATTCCATGACAAAGGTTACATAGGATATGTGCAGTTTATCTCGATGAGGCTAGCAGTGGCCTTGGTTACTTTTATCTCATAATATTTAGGCTCTTAGTGCTTCTAGGATATGTGCAGTTCGGGTAGATATTCCATGACAAAGGTTACATAGGATATGTGCAGTTCGGGTAGATGTTCCATGACAGAGGTTACATAGGATATGTGCAGTTCGGGTATATGTTCCATGGTGAAGATTACATAGGATATGTGCAATTTGGGTATATGTTCCATGGTGAAGGTTACAGAGGATATGTGCAGTTTGGGTATATGTTCCATGGTGAAGGTTACATAGGATATGTGCAGTTCGGGTAGATATTCCATGACAAAGGTTACATAGGATATGTGCAGTTCGAGTATATGTTCCATGGTGAAGGTTACATAGGATATTGCTGTTCGGGTATATGTTCCATGGTGAAGGTTACATAGGATATGTGCAGTTTGGGTATATGTTCCATGGTGAAGGTTACAGAGGATATGTGCAATTTGGGTATATGTTCCATGGTGAAGGTTACACAGGATATGTGCAGTTCGGGTATATGTTCCATGTTGAAGGTTACATAGGATATGTGTAGTTTGGGTATATGTTCCATGGTGAAGGTTACATAGGATATGTTTAGTTCGGTTATATGTTCCATGGTGAAGTTTACATAGGATATGAGCAGTTCAGATATTTGTTCCATGGTGAAGGTTACTTTAAACTTGGTTGCTAAAGTGGATGGTTAGGATACATTTTGAGTATCATCTTGCATTGTTCCTTAGTTTCCTTATATAACTAAAGAGGAGCTTGTGGTTATGCTTAGCTACACAAGCTAACAAAAGTTCATGGATTGCTTTACTAGTCATAGAAGTATTTTTCAGTTCCTTGTTAATGTTTTTTATACTGTCTTTCATTATGAGGAGTTTTGGATTTGTTGTGTAATTTAATAGATTTTTCCCAATTTGTAAAGATTATTTATGTTGGTGGCATACTGGTTTGTGTTGTTTTGAATTTCATATTGTGTTTTGCTCAAGCTGAGACTTTAATTCTATGCATTTCTCAATGTGGGTGTACAATTTCTTTGTCAAACTGACTGCTGTGCTAGAACTGGTGCTTTCATAACTGAATTTTGAGTCCTTAAATTCAAATATGTTAGTTTCAGGGACTTTGCATATTTTGAAAGCAAATATCACAAGTTTATGGGGAGATAAAGCCTGGAAGATAGTACATGTAGAAGCTACATTTGTGAGGACAGTGTGGGTTTATTAACTATCTCTTCCAGGACATTTTTTTGTTAATTAAGTCCAAAATCTTCTAGGCATACCCTAAACTGGAGTTATAGTTACTCCACTTAATGGTAGGGTAGTTAAAGTTTTCAAGTATAAGAGTTATTGTTAATATGGAGTTCCACTGGGGACATGGAGGGTGTCCTGTAGCAAGCTATAAGTTAATAGCTTGTCTTTTTTATGGTCAGTGGAAGTTTTATGGCTCTTGATTAACACCCAGAGTCTCAGTAACAAAATATCTTTCACTTCCAAGCATGGCTAAGCCACTGTCAACCTGACATTGTTTCCATCTCCGAGACATGGCTCAAACCCCACATCTCTGACTCTGAAATCCTATCCTCTGGATTTCAAGCTCTCAGATGTGACCACTTAAACAGAAAAGGCGGAGGCATTGCCTTAATCTACTCCAACCTTCTCACCTTAATTCATCTCCCAAATCCTATTCCTCAATTCACTAACGTAGAACTAGTAGCAGGATTACTAAAATGAATAATCATAAAAGCCTTTGTATCATCACTCTTTATATCCCACCCAGAAATAACACCTCAACCCTCGAAGACATGCTCCTATTGGCCTCAACTGAAATTAACCTTTAGTCTTACATACTAGGCGATGTAAACATAGATTGGAATAAAATTAACAACTCCACACCTACCCTATCTTTCAATCTCTTCAACTTTACACAAGTAACACACTCTATTACCAGACCCAATAAAATAAATCCCCCAGGATCCACTCTTGAATGGATCCTAGTCTCCCATTCATATAAAATCACCAAATCTGACACCATCCTGGACTCCATTAGCGACCACATCCTAGCCTTCATCCACCAAAACACCCCTCCCCCATCAACATCTATACATACACACTCGTAACCTCAGTAACTTTGACCCCAAATCTTTTTCAAATTCCCTCTAACAAATGAATTGGACCATTCTAAAAACTCTTCCACTTGACAATGTCATCAACTATTTTAACTCCATCTTCCTAAATGCCCTAAACTCCCTAACACCATTAAGAACAAAAATAATAAAAACCAAAACTGCCTCATGGCTAACTAAAGACACCAAACAAATTATGCATCAAAGGGACAATCCTGGAAACTTTACCAAAAAATAAACTCCCTGAAACCCTTCTTCAATATACACAGCTCCATAACCTTGCAGAAAAACAAATTATTAGAGAGAAAAAATCCTATTACTTTAAACTCCAGTCCAAGAGCAGTAAAACCCCCACGCAATTCTGGTACTCAGTAAACTCACTTCTCAACCCCTCAATCTCTCAATCCCTGCCCTGACCCCAGCAAATCTGATCTAGAAATAGCCTCTCTATTCAACTCTTTCTTTATCAACTCAATATCAGAACTAACCAAGACTTTTCCTAAACACAACCCCTCCCCTCTGCACTTTCCTTCATCCGTGTCCTCCCACCTGCCCATGACCCCTAACTCTCTCCCCATGTTTGAGCTCAAATCTGTCTCCACCAACTACATAAAAAGACTTCTCTCCAAACTTAAACCCTACTCCAATACTCCTGACAACATTCCGTCATTCTTCCTCAAGTCTGCTGTTGATGGAATCACACTCCCTGTCAACATCTTAATCAATAGATCCATACAGGAATCCTATATCTCCAAACTCTGGCATTCAGCCTTTCTACCTCTCCATAAAGGAGGAAAAAATACTAATATCTCAAACGTCCGCTCTACAGCTCACCTCTCCCCAATCTCTAAGATCCTAGAAAAATGTATTCACCTCCAACTCATGCCTTTCCTAACGCAAAACCAACTTCTTACTCCAACTCAACGTGGTTTCTGACCCGGGCATAGCACTATAACAGCTCTACTCTCTTTCTTAGATAAAGTCAATGAAGTCCATGATTCTGGGAAATAGTATCAACAGTGCTGTTAGATCTCGCCAAAGCATGTGATACTGCTTCCCATACCCATCTTCTGAGCCATCTTTCAAACTTAAATCTCTCCCAAAACACCCTATCCTAGTTCTCAAGTTACCTGTCTGACAGATATCAGGCTGGAAAATGAAGAAAATGCACCTCACTTTTTATACTCACCCTTACCAATGTACCCCAGGGATCCATTCTCGGTCCAATGCTGTTCAATATCTTTATCAATAATTTTCACTCTGCTATCCCCAGTGCAAAAGTCATGCAATATGCAGATGACTCAACTCTAGTCTGCTCTGCCACTAACCTCCCCGAACTTCTAACTAAGACCCAGACCACCTTTTCAACCATCGAGACCTGGATGCTCCAAAACTACCTTTCCCTCAATGCTAACAAATCCAAAATATTAGTATTCCCACCTTCAAAGTCCTTCCCTTGTGATAAAAGCTCCTTCCAAGTCCTAAGCCAAAACAACTCTCCTATTGAAATAGTTCCCTTCACTAAATTACTCGGTGTAACTATAGATGAACACCTAAAGTTTGATACCCACATGCAGCAAAATATTAAAAAAAACATGAAAAACTTGGCATGCTATACAGAAACAATCACTTCCGCTCTCCTTCTACTAGACATACACTTGCCTCTACTTATCTCCTTCCCTCCCTAATGTACGGTGCTCCCTTACTAACCAACCTATTTTCCTCTGTCTCTTTCAAACTTGAAAATTGTTACAGAAAAATTTCTAAATTTGTTACCAAAGCCAAATATTCCTCCCATCATTGTATTGCCCTCCACTCTCTAAATTGGTTAGAAATCCCAAAGGACTACCTCCAACTTACGACAGCTCACAAGCTAATATTCAACCCCACTAAATGCACCTCAGTCACTAACATTCTACCCCCATACATCCCAAATAGAACTCTCAGATCTGAGCACCAAAACTTAATTACTGCCCACAAACCTAAGTGACCCACTTGACAACTTCTCCTCTCCTTCTCCTTAGCCAAGAAATGGAATTCTCTCCCCTCCTCCCTAAGGACAATGCAGAACACTACAACTTTAAAACTCAGCTTCATTCCTACCGCTCCGCTAAATGGAAATATAACTGCATTCCCCTACCTATCTCTCTTACCTATTGTGCTTCTAGACTTCTTATAAGCATGATTAATTCTCAGTAACTGCTAATTCCACGTTATTTAGTTCTATGTAAATATTGTAAATAATTTTCTCTCTCACTTAGAAATGTATCTGTACTTGAAATCCACATATTTTGTTCTATGTAAATATTGTACATCATTTTTTCTTTCACTTTGATAGGCATTGGTATTTGTAACTGTTTTTTACTTCACGTCTGTATCTTTAACTGTATTTTGTACTGTGGAGCTTTTCTCCCCTGGTCACCACTAAAAATGGGCTCCTTGGGCCCAGTGGGCTTCCCTGGTCATCAAACTGGAAATAAATAAATAAATACATAAATTGATTGTGGGCCTCCCAAAATCTGTCAGGGGATAATATAAGCCCTGACAAATATGGATACATCATTGAAGTTACCATGAGACCTGATGGCATGCTAAGCACAAAATCTAGGTACGGAGGGAATTCTTTCTTTATTTAAATCAAGTCTCAGTAATTAAACAAACATTGATATTTTCTAGATATAAGAGAGCCTCAAAATCAGATAATTTATTGTTGAGACTTTAGGCTTTGAGAGGTGCCACCATATTATGGCCCATATTGGATTGACGAATTAGCTACATTGGAATGTTCATAAACTGGTTTTGCATGAAAAGTGCACATTGGGATGACTTCCACGATGGCTGCACACTGATTAATAGCTTAATTTTAGCTCTCCCAGTGTGAAAGCAGAAATTGAGAAATAACAGCTAATTAAATTGTCATTTTAGGTAAAATTCAGTTATTGGTTAATAAGTATGGTGCCTGTATACTGGCAAAGAAGAAATTTAGAGAACCAGAAAGAAAATCATGTAGAATAGATGAAGAGAGAATACTGGCTGGGAAGAATCCTACAGCTGCTCAGCAAAAAGCAGTTCAGGCTTCAGCTTTGGTATAAGAGATGGTTTCCAATAATTCAGAGGAAAAGTAAATCAAATGTACTCAAATGTGACTAAAATAAATGAAGCATTGAAGTATATTCACTTAAAAAAGGATGCAGAAATAGAAGATTAATCTGATAAAAATTGCAAAAATCAGAGGTTGAAATGAAAAAAAGATGGATGAGTATGAGGCTTCTCAAGAAGAGCTTTTCAAAAAATGCTAGTTAGAAGATAGAATGTGCAGAGAAATCTTGATATTTTGTCCTGTACCAGAGAAATCAGAAGTAACAAACGGTATTATTTTATGAAAGCACAAATAAGTAACTGAGCTGATATTGAAAAGTAGGCTTTGTTAATTGAATGGGCACAGCATGTGTATGTTCCAAACCTGGCCATGAGAAAGCAGCCAAGACCTGTGTTAGTAAAGATGCAATCATATCATCAGAAAGAGCTGCTCCTGACAAAACTGTGACTGAAGGGAAAATAAGTAAAAATTGGAGACAGAAGAATGTTTGCAAAAAAATATTCACTGTACACCAGGTAGAAGAGAACCAAATTTACCCACCATCATTGAAAGTCGAGAGCTGTCTTCAGAATTTTTTGTTTCCTAGAGGGCCAAATATATTTTTTGGATGCAGAAAAGGCTAAAGAGGAAAGCCAAATATATTTTTTGAATGCTGAACAGGCTAAAAAGGAAATAAAAAGTTTATCTAACAAAAAGTTAGTCAGCAGACAGGACAGGACTTTACTTCTCATTCTTCTGACAATACTGCTCATAGAGAGACTTTGTCAACACCAACCCCCACTCTGGAATTATAGATAAACTCACTAAACTAGGTATAAATCCCTATGTCACAAGATGGGTTGCCAACTGGCTTACTGAAAGAACCCACGCTTTGAAAGTAGCAGACTCCAAATGAGACTTCAGACCAGTGACAAGTGGAGTACCACAGGGTTCAGTCCTGGGTCCTCTCCTGTTTGGTATCTACTTCTCTGAAGTACAGGCTTACACAGAAGGTCTTTGGCTAACTAAATTCGCAGATGACTGCAAACTAGGAGCCATAATTGGAACTCCTAATGATGTGGACATCCTACAAAAGGGCCTCACTGAGACAGATGCCTAGTGTCAAAGACATGGTCTCAATCTCAATGCCAAAAAGTGCATTGTTATCCCCTTTGGTAAAAATTCTGTACCCATGAACTACCACATGGGTGGTAGTCTACTTAACATCAAAAGTGTGATAAGAGACCTTGGGACACAGGTGGACAGTAGTCTCTCCTTTGATAATCACATCGCCAAAGTGGTCAGGAAATCCTTCTAAGTGGCACACCTCATCACAAAAGGTTTCTCATCCAGAAAAAAAGAGGTAATTGTTCCCCTCTACTCATTACTCATTAGACCCATTATAGAGTACATTTTGGTATGTACCTCACAAGACATCTACAACAACTGGAAAGGCCGCAAAAATACCTCACAAAGAGGATTACTGGCCTCAAACAGATGCCTTATGCAGACCATCTCAAAAAACTCCAGCTTTACTCTGTCGCATATTGCCTACTCAGAGGCGATCTCTGCCTAACATATAAAGCTATGTCAAACCCAGAGCTGTTGGACATGCTTCACTTAAAGAAATCCCAATCCTCCGAGCTACATGCTCTAGGGACCTAAACCTTGTCACCGCAATAAACAGAACATGCTGGAGGGATAGATTCCTGTCCCAGAGACTTCCCATACTCTGGAACAGACTACCTATCTATGTCAAACAGAGCTCCTCATTAGCACTCTTCAAGAAAAATCTTGATGATTGGATGGGTAATAGGAAATTCACCCCGGGGATCACTTCTGTGGTTCTGCTTGACAGGGGCACAGGAAAATAATTTTCTTGGGTGGCGAAAGCCAGGGTACATTTTTGGCTAGGCTTGTATAGGCCCTAGGGCCAATAGCCTATTACCTACCTATGAACCTATGAACCTAAGAAATAATTAAAATATTTATTAAAAAATATAAAACACTAAACTATCTGATGACCAAATGAAATTCATTGACAAAGTGTTGTCTATGTCTGAACTTCAAACTCATATTTCCAAACTAAAACCAAATAAAGCATCAGGTATTGATGGAATTATATTTTCACTTTATAAGCTGTTATCCAAAGAAGCCCTAAACATACTTCAGAAGGTTTGCTCTATAGCAAAGGACCTAGCTAAAGTCCTGCCTTCCTGGAAATATACCCTTTATCTCTTCAATTTTAAAAACTGACACAGATCCTACTGAATGCTCTTCATACAGGCCGATTTCACTCTTAAATTTGTACTACAAATTATTTATTTCATTTCAGGCTAATAGATTAAATATATATTCTACCCTCCATGATTGTGATGATCAAACTGGGTTTATCTTAAACAGAAACACTTGTGATAATATTAAAATAATAATCACAATAATTGACTATGCAAATAAAACAAAAGAGAACTTAACATTAATGAGTCTTGATAATAATACTGCTTTTGGATCAGTAAACTGGAAATATCTCTAGCTGGTTTTCGAAGAATAAAATTTCTCAAGTAACTTTACACATCTTATTAATCTTTTTTGCAATGATTATTTTGCATATGCTAAAATAGGTACTTTTACTTCTGGTTCTATACAAATTTTGAAGGGAACCAAACACGGATGCCCTCTTTCACCTTCACTTTTTACCCTAATTATGAAACCATTTGCTAATTTTTTCAGATCAAATATAGATACAAAATGTATTAACATAAATGAAAATTTAAACTCTATAATTCAGCTGTTTGCTGATGGCATCCTATAGCGATTAAATGACAATGCTATTCTTTATCTCCAGTTTTCTTAGCAAATGATGTATTTCAAAGAAAATCAACATTTATCAATGACAATACAAAAATCCTACCTATAAATACAAATAAGAATAGACTCAAAAATAAATTAATTAAATATATTGTCAAAGAGAAAAAAATTAATTATTTAGGAATAATTATAACAAATAACATTAAATATATAATAAATTATAATTATACTAACAGTATAAACAATACAAAGAATCTAATAGACAAATGAGACAGAAGTTTCTTCATGATGAAAGAGAGACTATCTATAATCAAAATGATTATCTTACCAAAAATCTTATATATTATTCAGTCACTAACATTACCCTCCACAAAATGTTGTACAAAAAATGTAACACTTCAATTTTGAGATTTTTTTGGATCCCCAATAACCAAGACTTGCATTAAATCATCAGATGTAAAATTATATTCATTATCATCAATTATAAAAACAATATATCTTTGGATTCATAACATTTATGCAAGTAGGGGGACAGAGTTTTTAGGTAATCTTTCTATAAATTCTAAACATAATAGATATTCTAATAATTATCCCATACTAAATAAAAGTCTACATTGGTTATTCAAAGACTATCTTAAAGGAAAAGGTTACGAAACAAGTGAATCCTTTTTCATTTTTACTATATTAAACACTTTTATTTATATGCAGAAACCTGGCATATAAAGCATGGGTCTCTCTTATATTTCCTATGGCATATACCCAAAAAATAAAATTTCCACCTCAAAGTTAGAAACAATGATCACATTTAAAGAGAAAAATCTGCTATATTGGTTAAATTAATGAAAGATAAAAAGCTACATTCTGTTGATTATATTAACAACAAACATAATTTAGATAAAGACACATAGCTAGATGTACAATCTTGCAGACACGTAGATGGGGAAATTAAGTTAATGCAACCAAGAATAAGAGATCATATCCCAAAATTAATTGAATATTTAATATTCTTAATTCAACAAAAACACACTGAGACAGACCCTCTTATCCAAATTATATAGAGTGGTGAACAGAGAAACAAACATTTGCAATGACAATTATTGGAACTATGTTACCCAAATTAATAATAGGCCTCCAAGTGAAGAAGATACATAATTAATTCTAATATCTTCTATACATACAACTTCATCTCTTAGATGGAATCTCTTTACTTGGAAACGTTTACATAGATCTTTCTTCACACATCATAAAATTGAAATTAATGTTCAAGAAGAAAAATGTTTCTTGGATATGTAAACAAGAAGACTGGCAACACATGTTTTTGACTGCACTGTATTAACACCTAATTGGAATAACATTAATAACTTTTTTACAAGCTTTTTGGAGATAAATTTGTTTTATCTAAATCACTAATCCTTTTTAACACTCCTATTCCTATATGTGTTAAAAAAATAAAATATCACATTTTATGGTCTATACTATCTACAGTGAGAAAGGTTATAACTCAGAATTGGAAGAATGAATCCACATCCTCCTTTAAATAATTTATAAGTATTGCAACTGAAGTCTGTCACTTGGAAATTTTTACTGTTAAGTCAAGAACAACCAGGACTGCCTCTTGCTGCAATGCATGGACAAGACTTATAGCACTGCTTGGCAAGCACAAATCATTGCATTTTAGTTTTAATGTAATATATAATAATTTGAATGACTTGATGGTTAATGGGCACTCCTATAAATAGTTTTTTTTTCTTTTTGTGTGCGAGGTTTAGTTGAAAATTTTGCATTATGTTCACAGTCTCTGACTGTAAATATTGTTGTGATTATTTTACAAACTGAAAAATCCAAAAAATCTTAAAAAAGAAAGAAATGGTCCTCAGGGTTCTTCTGTTTAAAAAAGAAATCCAGCTAAAGCTATGTCGTTTTCAGGATACATTACTTAAAACAAACAAGCTGGAAACAAAACTAGAAAGTTTCATAGAATAAACCAGAAAGATGATGGAACATTCTGAAACTGTTATGAAACAACAAGGGACACAAATCAGCAGTATGGAAGAGACTGAATAAACATGAAGACAGAATAACTGAAGGTGAGTCACAGATTGAATTTCTTTTAAAACAAAATAACTGGTTCACAGAAAAAACTCAATGATTTAGAAAACAGACTGAGGTGAAATAACATTAGACTTTATGGTATACCTGAAGAATAAGAGGGAAACAATATAAGTGGACATACATGGTCCCCAGCCTACATCTATGAATATGTTACATTTATAGCATACAAAGAAGCAAACCTCAGATCAACATCAAGTGGACATACATGGTCCTTAGCTTACATCTAAGACTATGTTACGTTTGTAGTACACAAAGAAGCAAACCTCAGTACTGATTTACTGAACTTACCACATCACATCATCACTCCTTTTCCTAACAAGGCAGTATGCCCTGCCTCTGCTGAGAAACTTCATACAGTATGCACCATGGCTGTCATTTAAATACATTAGCTCACCCCCTAGAGTATCAAACTGTCATGCAATTCTTCAAACAACCAGTCCCCAATCACTTACCTGTATTTAAGCTTTTCTTCCTCATAGTAAATCAAGTCTGCCTTGTAATGGTAGCTGTACATTTTGCAGTCCAGCAATCGTATTTATCTCGATGAGGCTAGCAGTGGCCTTGGTTACTTTTATCTCATAATATTTAGGCTCTTAGTGCTTCTAGGATATGTGCAGTTCGGGTAGATGTTCCATGACAAAGGTTACATAGAATATGTGCAGTTCGGGTATATGTTCCATGGTGAAGGTTACATAGGATATTGCTGTTCGGGTATATGTTCCATGGTGAAGGTTACATAGGATATGTGCAGTTTGGGTATATGTTCCATGGTGAAGGTTACATAGGATATGTGCAGTTCGGGTATATGTTCCATGGTGAAGGTTAAATAGGATATGTGCAGTTCGGGTATATGTTCCATGGTGAAGGTTACATTTATTTTATTTATTTTTATTTTATTTGCAGTTGGTTTACCAGGATAGTCCATTGGGCCTAAAAGAACCCGTTTTCAATGGAATCCTGGGTAGAAAAGCTCCAAAAACAAACAGACTAGGTACATACAATAGAAAAGCTCCAAAAAAACAAACAGACTAGGTACATACAACAGATTACTAATCATAATTATACAAATGTAAAAAGAGAATATAAACATTGAGTTAGAATTTGAGATACATTCCAACAATGCAATCTTGTAAAAAATAAAAGAAATGTGAGGTGTTTGGGCTTTGAAGAGGAGGTATTGCTTTGTCATACAGAGTAGTTATTTTGTAGGGAGCATTAGCAATATAGGCATAGTCAAATGACATGAGAATGAATGGAAGATGAAGATTACCATATTTTTATGAGGGGTGGGAGCAAGAGCATTCCCATTGGGACTTTAGATGTATGTGAAGGGATTTTTTGAACATGTAATGATTAGAGATGGTGCGAATGAACGGTGGGAGTGAGTTCCAAAGACGAGCTAGGTTAAAGGATAGTAAGTTTTTGCCTGGGGGGATGAGTAGGTTTATGTACTTCTAATAGGTTTTGATTGTTTGACCTTAAGACTCTGTCAGGTAGGTGCATCTTAAAAGCAGAAGACAGGGAGGGACAAAGAGAGGGGTTGTTAATGAGCTTATGGGCTAGGGTTAACTGAGTATAGTTGAGCTGATTTGGTAGTTCAAGCCAATTTCGTTTTTGGAGAGAGGAACAGTGGTGGGTGGAAGACCTGTGGCTGTTAGTGAACTTGGTGATTTTGTTGTAGCAAGAGGAAAGTTGTTTTTTTAGAGAGGACTGAAGATTAGTTAGGGGTGGTGCTCCATAGAGAAGGGAGGGAATAAGAAAGGAAGAAGAGAGAGTGATTTTAGAGGTCCTTGTGAGGTACTGATTTTGACGGTAGAGCATACCTAGTTTTTGGTGTTTTTTTTAATATTTAGTTGTAGATGGGAGTTGAAATTAAGCTGGTTATCAATTTGGACACCAAGTAACTTAGTTTCAGACACCAGTTCTAGGACTGAGTTGTTTTGACTAGTAATCAAGAATGTGTCTATATCGAAGGGAGTAGTTTTAGAGGGGGTAAATACCATAAGTTTAGTTTTGGAGGCATTGAGAGCTAGGTGGTTTATTTTCATCCAATGCTCAGTAATTGATAAAGCTTCTTGCGTAAGCTTTTGGAGCATGGGGGAAGATGTGGCAGAGCAGATAATGGTAGAATTGTCAGCATATTGGATGATGTTTGAGAATGGGATAGATTTACGGAAATCATTTATAAATATGTTAAAGAGAAGAGGACCAAGTATGGAGCCTTGGGGAACTCCGGTGGGGGTACTAAGCAAAGAGGAAGTGGCCTTTTTCCATTTTACAGCTTGGTATCTATTCGATAAGTAGCTGGAGAACCAGTTCACAGAGGAGGGAGAAAGGTTAAGTTTGGAAAGTTTAGTTAACAGCAGACTGTGTGAGATAGTATCAAAGGCCTTAGAGAGGTCAAGTAGTAGGGTAGAGACAATTTGGCCAGAATCACGTGCTTTATTTACAGTTTCAAGATAGGAGAGGAGGGCTGTCATGGTGCTATGATTTGGCCTAAAACCATGTTGTGTTGGGGTTAGAAGGTGATTGTCTAAAAGATGTGGTAATAGCTGAAGTTGGACACACTTTTCTAGAAGTTTAGAAATGGGGGACAGGATAGCAATGGGTCGGAAGTTGTTGACATTACAGTTATTGCCGCCTTTATGCAGTGGAATGATAAAGGCTTTTTTCCAGAGTTGGGGCACTGTACATTCCAGAATTGAGCGGTTGATGAGAATGCTTATGGGATAGGCAATTGCTTCAGCAGCTATGCTTACGAAGTATGAGGGGATGTTATCAGGTGCATTAGTGCAAGGCTTCAATTTTTGAAGGAGTTTCTTTATTGTAGAAGTGGGTATAGGTTTTAATGAGAATGGAGCTGAGTGGAGAGAGAGAGTATTAGAGGATAGTAAGGATGATGAGGAAGGTAGAGTAGGAGAAGAGGTGGGGGGTAGAGAGTAAGTAGATGGGAATAAGGGAGGAGCAGAAGTGGAGGGTGGATTGTTGGCAGGAGAGGGTGGGGGTGTATTGGATAGTGAGGTGGAACTAGGGAATGAGGAAGTTAGTTTGCTAGTAGATTCAATGAAAAAGGAGTTAAATTGAGTAGCCAAGTCTAAATCTGGGGCATTTGGGTCAGGGGTAGGGGTGTGTGGTTTGCTGGGGTTAAGGAGGGTAGAGATTCCTTTTCAGAACTTTTGTGGATTTGTTTTATTATTGTTTTGGAGTGTAATGAAGTAATTTTGTCTATCAGAGATAATAAGCTTTTTTACTTTATTTCGAAGGGTTCTGTATTCAATGTGGGATTCAGGGGTCATTCTTTTCTGATAAAGTGCCCAGGCTTTATCTCTACGGCGCATGGTTGCTAGTGTGTTTTTGGTTAGCCAGGGGGCGGAATTATTTTTTATTCTCTTTGTCCTTAAAGGGGCTTGGGAATCTAGTATTTTTAAGAATGTAGAGTTGAAGTGGGCAACTGCGTCTTCTAAGGATAATGTCCTTAGATTATTCCAGTTAATTGCTTTTAGAGAATCTAAAAAGGTTGTTGGGTTAAAATTTTTGTGGTTGCGGGTAGTAATATAATTGTGGGTGTGGTAAGAGATACAGGGGAGTCGGTGAGTGAAGATGGGCATATGATCGCTTAGTGGGTCGGGAAGAGTACCACTGTCAGAATAATAGTGAGGATGTGAAACTAGGATCCAATCTAGAATACTGCCACAGGAGAGGTTTTTAGATGGACGTGTTACAGTGTTGATTAGCTGGGAAAAATTATATAGGTTGATGTTAAGGGGGTTAGTTGGAGATTGAATGGAGGCCCAGTTGATATTTACATCTCCTAAGATTATGGTTTCATTACTAATGTTGTTGGAGAGCCAGGAGAGGATATCTTCTAGTGTGGAGATATTATCCCCTGGGGGGATGTAGAGGGATGCTAGACATATGTGTTTGTGCTTATTGACTTGAAGGAGAGTGAGGAGTAATTCAGCGTTGTTAAAGTGTGGAATAGGTTTGTTATAGGGAGTAATTAGCAAGGAGGTTGAAAATAGGAGAGCTACACCACCGCCTTTTTTGTGGGACCTGTCTTTTCTAATGATAGAGTAGTTAGGCAGAATTATTTCAGAGTCTTTTATATAGGGTTTTAGCCATGTTTCTGAGATAGATAGGATGTCAGGTTTATTATGAGTGAGCCAGGCATGGAGGGTTGTGACTTTGTTGACTATACTTTGGGAGTTTAATGAAGTAAGTAATAGAGGCTTGCGTGTGGTGGTGGAGGTAGAGGGGCCTGGGTTGGGATGGATATCACGTGATAAGAGACTGGTAACCAGATGAAGGAGATGGTTAGAGAGGTAATTAAGCAATTTAGTAAAAGGATTGGGTACTGTTGTGATGGAGAAGGGGTTTCTGGTTGCTATGGGGATGGAGAGTTTCTGAGAAGTAAATACTTTGTAAGAGAAGGATAGGAGGTGTTTTATAGGATATAAATGGGGTGAGATAGATGAGTGTGAATGTGAGAGAGGGGAATTTAGATGGTTGGTTATGTGATAGAGTTGTGTATGGTGGCAGGTACTGGGTTGGGTGAGGTAGTGAAGATAGGAAAGTTTAAGAAGTAGTAGTAGAAGAATAGAGATGGATGAAGGTTTTAATAGCATGTTGATTAAGGTTACTTGGTGGTATAATGCTGTAATTGTAATATGTATGTATGTAGAGATAATTATACCAGGATATGGTGGTAAAACCTGAATTGTAGTGGGGAGTATGGAGTTAAGTAGGTTGGCGGTGGTAGGGGTTGGTGTTAGAGGGAGAAGGAGGATCAGTTATCTGAGGTAGAGTTTAGACTTGGAGTCTGATAGTGTAGTTTAGTAGTGGGTGTGGCAACAAGAAGGTAATTAGCTGATACAGGGTGTGTCTAGAGTGTTGGAGGTTGATAGGTGTAGAGAGGAAGTGGGTGTGGTAACAAGAGGGATATAGCTAGAGGTGCTGGGGCGGGTGGAAATTGGGGGCAGGTTAGGGGAGTGGAGTGAGCCCGAAGGCGAATGAGCAGAAGCACCAGGAGAAGATCGAGAGCCAATCAGTGGAGCATAGATTGCAGGAAAATAAGCTGCAACAGGGTAAGTAAGGGTTCTGGTTATAATAGGTGGAGTGGGCTATGAGTTTAGTGAGAAATGAAAGTAAAGGCTGAGAAAAATGCAAGAAGTCAGTAAAGGAGAAGCAATATCAGTGGGGAGGGGATGCCCTCTAGTGGTTAAATGCAGACGTACACTAAGCCCACTAGGGCAGTCAATGGACTAAAGTGGACTAAGATGGGAAGGAGCCAGTGTAGATTAGGGAAATTAGATGAGAGTGAGAGTAGAGAGGCAGAGATAAGAGGGGTGTAGGCTGCTGGCTGTCCTGGCAGGGAGATAGCTTACACAGATAACAAACAAGGAGTAGAAAATACAAAAGTTTAGTAGCAGCAGATACACATACTTCCTCAGTGTCCTCTGGGAGAGACCTGGTTCAACTTTCCAGACAGGGGGTTGAGGCAGCAGAGAAGTTATATTGCCGGACCAAAAACAACGGATGAGTTTGGTGACTTTAGTTAGGTATATGTGTCCACCCAGGCGAGGTCCCAAGGGGAAAATGCAGGGTACAACAACTGGAGACAGGAGAAAAAGTTGAGAGAGAATTAATAAATGTGTAGGAATAACAGCACCTTATCCCTAGTAGTAGTGGTAGGCAGGTAAGGAAGTTGGTATTAGCACAGTATATTGAAATAAAGCAAAGAGTAGCTAAGCACACAATATAGCATACATATATACATACATATATACATACATATACATAGGATATGTGCAGTTCAGGTATATGTTCCATGGTTAAGGTTACATAGGATATGTGCAGTTCGGGTATATGTTCCATGGTGAAGGTTACATAGGATATGTGCAGTTCGGGTATATGTTCCATGGTGAAGGTTACATAGGATATGTGCAGTTCGGGTATCTGTTCCATGGTGAAGGTTACATAGGATATGTGCAGTTCGGGTATATGTTCCATGGTGAAGGTTGCATAGGATATGTGCAGTTCGGGTATATGTTCCATGGTGAAGGTTACATAGGATATGTGCAGTTCGGGTATATGTTCCATGGTGAAGGTTACATAGGATATGTGCAGTTCGGGTATATGTTCCATGGTGAAGGTTACATAGGATATGTGCAGTTTGGGTATATGTTCCATGGTGAAGGTTACATAGGATATGTGCAGTTCGGGTATATGTTCCATGGTGAAGGTTGCATAGGATATGTGCAGTTCGGGTATATGTTCCATGGTGAAGGTTGCATAGGATATGTGCAGTTCAGGTATATGTTCCATGGTGAAGGTTACATAGGATATGTGCAGTTCGGGTATATGTTCCATGGTGAAGGTTACATAGGATATGTGTAGTTCGGGTATATGTTCCATGGTGAAGGTTACATAGGATATGTGCAGTTTGGGTATATGTTTCATGGTGAAGGTTACATAATGATATGTGCAGTTTGGGTATATGTTCCATGGTGAAGGTTACATAGGATATGTGCAGTTTGGGTATATGTTCCATGGTGAAGGTTACATAGGATATGTGCAGTTTGGGTATATGTTCCATGGTGAAGGTTACATAGGATATGTGCAGTTTGGGTATATGTTCCATGGTGAAGGTTACATAGGATATGTGCAGTGTGGGTATATGTTCCATGATGAAGGTTACATAGGATATGTGCAGTTTGGGTAGATCTTCCATGACAAAGGTTACATAGGATATGTGCAGTTCAAGTATATGTTCCATGGTGAAGGTTACATAGGATATTGCTGTTCGGGTATATGTTCCATGGTGAAGGTTACATAGGATATGTGCAGTTCGGGTATATGTTCCATGGTGAAGGTTACAGAGGATATGTGCAATTTGGGTATATGTTCCATGGTGAAGGTTACACAGGATATGTGCAGTTCGGGTATATGTTCCATGGTGAAGGTTACATAGGATATGTGCAGTTTGGGTATATGTTCCATGGTGAAGGTTACATAGGATATGTTTAGTTCGGTTATATGTTCCATGGTGAAGTTTACATAGGATATGAGCAGTTCAGATATTTGTTCCATGGTGAAGGTTACTTTAAACTTGGTTGCTACAGTGGATGGTTCTTCTGTTTAAAAAAGAAATCCAGCTAAAGCTATGTCGTTTTCAGGATACATTACTTAAAACAGACAAGCTGGAAACAAAACTAGAAAGTTTCATAGAAGAAACCAGAAAGATGATGGAACATTCTGAAACTGTTATGAAACAACAAGGGACACAAATCAGCAGTATGGAAGAGACTGAATAAACATGAAGACAGAATAACTGAAGGTGAGTCACAGATTGAATTTCTTTTAAAACAAACAACTGGTTCACAGAAAAAACTCAATGATTTAGAAAACAGACTGAGGTGAAATAACATTAGACTTTATGGTATACCTGAAGAATAAGAGGGAAACAATATAAGTGGACATACATGGTCCTCAGCCTACGTCTATGAATATGTTACATTTATAGCATACAAAGAAGCAAACCTCAGATCAACATCAAGTGGACATACATGGTTCTTAGCTTACATCTAAGACTATGTTACGTTTGTAGTACACAAAGAAGCAAACCTCAGTATTGATTTACTGAACTTACCACATCACATCATCACTCCTTTTCCTAACAAGGCAGTATGCCCTGCCCCTGCTGAGAAACTTCATACAGTATGCACCATGGCTGTCATTTAAATACAATAGCTCACCCCCTAGAGTATCAAACTGTCATGCAATTCTTCAAACAACCAGTCCCCAATCACTTACCTGTATTTAAGCTTTTCTTCCTCATAGTAAATCAAGTCTGCCTTGTAATGGCAGCTGTACATTTTGCAGTCCAGCAATCGTATTTATCTCGATGAGGCTAGCAGTGGCCTTGGTTACTTTTATCTCATAATATTTAGGCTCTTAGTGCTTCTTGGATATGTGTAGTTCGGGTAGATGTTCCATGACAAAGGTTACATAGAATATGTGCAGTTCGGGTATATGTTCCATGGTGAAGGTTACATAGGATATTGCTGTTCGGGTATATGTTCCATGGTGAAGGTTACATAGGATATGTGCAGTTTGGGTATATGTTCCATGGTGAAGGTTACATAGGATATGTGCAGTTCGGGTATATGTTCCATGGTGAAGGTTACATAGGATATGTGCAGTTTGTTTATATGTTCCATGGTGAAAGTTACATAGGATATGTGCAGTTCGGGTATATGTTCCATGGTGAAGGTTACATAGGATATGTGCAGTTCGGGTATATGTTCCATGGTGAAGGTTACATAGGATATGTGCAGTTTGGGTATATGTTCCATGGAGAAGGTTACATAGGATATGTGCAGTTCGGGTATATGTTCCATGGTGAAGGTTAAATAGGATATGTGCAGTTCGGGTATATGTTCCATGGTGAAGGTTACATAGGATATGTGCAGTTTGGGTATATGTTCCATGGAGAAGGTTACATAGGATATGTGCAGTTCGGGTATATGTTCCATGGTGAAGGTTACATAGGATATGTGCAGTTCGGGTATATGTTCCATGGTGAAGGTTACATAGGATATGTGCAGTTCGGGTATATGTTCCATGGTGAAGGTTACATAGGATATGTGCAGTTCGGGTATATGTTCCATGGTGAAGGTTGCATAGGATATGTGCAGTTCGGGTATGTGTTCCATGGTGAAGGTTACATAGGATATGTGCAGTTCGGGTATATGTTCCATGGTGAAGGTTACATAGGATATGTGCAGTTCGGGTATATGTTCCATGGTGAAGGTTACATAGAATATGTGCTGTTTGGGTATATGTTCCATGGTGAAGGTTACATAGGATATGTGCAGTTTGGGTATATGTTCCATGGTGAAGGTTACATAGGATATGTGCAGTGTGGGTATATGTTCCATGGTGAAGGTTACATAGGATATGTGCAGTTCGGGTAGATGTTCCATGACAAAGGTTACATAGGATATGTGCAGTTCGGGTATATGTTCCATGGTGAAGATTACATAGGATATGTGCAGTTTGGGTATATGTTCCATGGTGAAGGTTACAGAGGATATGTGCAGTTTGGGTATATGTTCCATGGTGAAGGTTACATAGGATATGTGCAGTTTGGGTATATGTTCCATGGTGAAGGTTACAGAGGATATGTGCAGTTTGGGTATATGTTCCATGGCGAAGGTTAGATAGGATATGTGCAGTTCGGGTAGATGTTCCATGACAAAGGTTACATAGGACATGTGCAGTTCGAGTATATGTTCCATGGTGAAGGTTACATAGGATATGTGCAGCTCGGGTATATGTTCCATGGTGAAGATTACAGAGGATATGTGCAATTTGGGTATATGTTCCATGGTGAAGATTACAGAGGATATGTGCAATTTGGGTATATGTTCCATGGTGAAGGTTACACAGGATATGTGCAGTTCGGGTATATGTTCCATGTTGAAGGTTACAGAGGATATGTGCAATTTGGGTATATGTTCCATGGTGAAGGTTACACAGGATATGTGCAGTTCGGGTATATGTTCCATGGTGAAGGTTACATAGGATATGTGCAGTTCAGATATTTGTTCCATGGTGAAGGTTACTTTAAACTTGGTTGCTACAGTGGATGGTTAGGATACATTTTGAGTATCATCTTGCATTGTTCCTTAGTTTCCTTATATAACTAAAGAGGAGCTTGTGGTTATGCTTAGCTACACAAGCTAACAAAAGTTCATGGATTGCTTTACTAGTCATAGAAGTATTTTTCAGTTCCTTGTTAATGTTTTTTATACTGTCTTTCATTATGAGGAGTTTTGGATTTGTTGTGTAATTTAATAGATTTTTCCCAATTTGTAAAGATTATTTATGTTGGTGGCATACTGGTTTGTGTTGTTTTGAATTTCATATTGTGTTTTGCTCAAGCTGAGACTTTAATTCTATGCATTTCTCAATGTGGGTGTACAATTTCTTTGTCAAACTGACTGCTGTGCTAGAACTGGTGCTTTCATAACTGAATTTTGAGTCCTTAAATTCAAATATGTTAGTTTCAGGGACTTTGCATATTTTGAAAGCAAATATCACAAGTTTATGGGGAGATAAAGCCTGGAAAATAGTACATGTAGAAGCTACATTTGTGAGGACAGTGTGGGTTTATTAACTATCTCTTCCTGGGCATTTTTTTTGTTAATTAAGTCCAAAATCTTCTAGGCATACCCTAAACTGGAGTTATAGTTACTCCACTTAATGGTAGGGTAGTTAAAGTTTTCAAGTATAGGAGTTCTTGTTAATATGGAGTTCCACTGGGGACATGGAGGGTGTCCTGTAGCAAGCCATAAGTTAATAGCTTGTCTTTTTTATGGTCAGTGGAAGTTTTATGGCTCTTGCTTAACACCCAGAGTTTCAGTAACAAAATATCTTTCACTTCCAAGCATGGCTAAGCCACTATCAACCTGACATTGTTTCCATCTCCGAGACATGGCTCAAACCCCACATCTCTGACTCTGAAATCCTATCCTCTGGATTTCAAGCTCTCAGATGTGACCACTTAAACAGAAAAGGCGGAGGCATTGCCTTAATCTACTCCAACCTTCTCACCTTAATTCCTCTCCCAAATCCTATTCCTCAATTCACTAACGTAGAACTAGCAGCAGGATTACTAAAATGAATAATCATAAAAGCCTTTGTATCATCACTCTTTATATCCCACCCAGAAATAACACCTCAACCCTCGAAGACATGCTCCTATTGGCCTCAACTGAAATTAACCTTTAGTCTTACATACTAGGCGATGTAAACATAGATTGGAATAAAATTAACAACTCCACACCTACCCTATCTATCAGTCTCTTCAACTTTACACAAGTAACACACTCTGTTACCAGACCCAATAAAATAAATCCCCCAGGATCCACTCTTGAATGGATCCTAGTCTCCCATTCAAATAAAATCACCAAATCTGGCACCATCCTGGACTTCATTAGCAACCACATCCTAGCCTTCATCCACCAAAACATCCCTCCCCCCATCAACATCTATACATACACACTCGTAACCTCAGTAACTTTGACCCCAAATCTTTTTCAAATTCCCTCTAACAAATGAATTGGGCCATTCTAAAAACTCTTCCACTTGACAATGTCATCAACTATTTTAACTCCATCTTCCTAAATGCCCTAAACTCCCTAACACCATTAAGAACAAAAATAATAAAAACCAAAACTGCCTCATGGCTAACTAAAGACACCAAACAAATTATGCATCAAAGGGACAATCCCGGAAACTTTACCAAAAAATAAACTCCCTGAAACCCTTCTTCAATATACACAGCTCCGTAACCTTGCAGAAAAACAAATTATCAGAGAGAAAAAATCCTATTACATTAAACCCCAGTCCAAGCGCAGTAAAACCCCCACGCAATTCTGGGACTCAGTAAACTCACTTCTCAGCCCAGGCACCAAAAACAATCCCTGCCCTGACCCCAGCAAATCTGACCTAGAAATAGCCTCTCTATTCAACTGTGTCTTTATCAACTCAATATCAGAACTAACCAAGACTTTTCCTAAACACAACCCCTCCCCTCTGACTTTCCTTTATCTGTGTCCTCCCTCCTGCCCATGACCCCTAACTCTCTCCCCATGTTTGAGCTCAAATCTGTCTCCACCAACTACATAAAAAGACGTCTCTCCAAACTTAAACCCTACTCCAATACTCCTGACAACATTCCGTCATTCTTCCTCAAGTCTGCTGTTGATGGAATCACACTCCCTGTCAACATCTTAATCAATAGATTCATACAGGAATCCTATATCTCCAAACTCTGGCATTTAGCCTTTCTACCTCTCCATAAAGGAGGAAAAAATACTAATATCTCAAACGTCCGCTCTACAGCTCACCTCTCCCCAATCTCCAAGATCCTAGAAAAATGTATTCACCTCCAACTCATGCCTTTCCTAACTCAAAACCAACTTCTTACTCCAACTCAACGTGGTTTCTGACCCGGGCATAGCACTATAACAGCTCTACTCTCTTTCTTAGATAAAGTCAATCAAGTCCATGATTCTGGGAAATAGTATCAACAGTGCTGTTAGATCTCGCCAAAGCATGTGATACTGTTTCCCATACCCATCTTCTGAGCCATCTTTCAAACTTAAATCTCTCCCAAAACACCCTATCCTAGTTCTCAAGTTACCTGTCTGACAGATATCAGGCTGCGAAATGAAGAAAATGCACCTCACTTTTTATACTCACCCTTATCAATGTACCCCAGGGATCCATTCTTGGTCCAATGCTGTTCAATATCTTTATCAATAATTTTCACTCTGCTATTCCCAGTGCAAAAGTCATGCAATATGCAGATGACTCAACTCTAGTCTGCTCTGCCACTAACCTCCCCGAACTTCTAACTAAGACCCAGACCACCTTTTCAACCATCGAGACCTGGATGCTCCAAAACTACCTTTCCCTCAATGCTAACAAATCCAAAATATTAGTATTCCCACCTTCAAAGTCCTTCCCTTGTGATAAAAGCTCCTTCCAAATCCTAAGCCAAAACAACTCTCCTACTGAAATAGTTCCCTTCACTAAATTACTCGGTGTAACTATAGATGAACACCTAAAGTTTGATACCCACATGCAGCAAAATATAAAAAAAAACATAAAAAACTTGGCATGCTATACAGAAACAATCACTTCCTCTCTCCTTCTACTAGACATACGCTTGCCTCTACTTATCTCCTTCCCTCCCTAATGTACGGTGCTCCCTTACTAACCAACCTATTTTCCTCTGTCTCTTTCAAACTTGAAAATTGTTACAGAAAAATTTCTAAATTTGTCACCAAAGCCAAATATTCCTCCCATCATTGTATTGCCCTCCACTCTCTAAATTGGTTAGAAATCCCAAAGGACTACCTCCAACTTACTACAGCTCACAAGCTAATATTCAACCCCACTAAATGCAACTCAGTCACTAACATCCTACCCCCATACACCCCAAATAGAACTCTCAGATCTGAGCACCAAAACTTAATTACTGCCCACAAACCTAAGTGACCCGCTTGACAACTTCTCCTCTCTTTTTCCTTAGCCAAGAAATGGAATTATCTCCCCTCCACCCTAAGGACAATGCAGAACACTACAACTTTAAAACTCAGCTTCATTCCTACCGCTCCGCTAAATGGAAATATAACTGCATTCCCCTACCTATCTCTCTTACCTATTGTGCTTCTAGACTTCTTATAAGCATGATTAATTCTCAGTAACTGCTAATTCCACGTTATTTAGTTCTATGTAAATATTGTAAATAGTTTTCTCTCTCACTTAGAAATGTATCTGTACTTGGAATCCACATATTTTGTTCTATGTAAATATTGTACATAATTTTTTCTTTCACTTTGATAGGCATTGGTATTTGTAACTGTTTTTTTACTTCACATCTGTATCTTTAACTGTATTTTGTACTGTGGAGCTTTTCTCCCCTGGCCACCACTAAAAATGGGCTCCTTGGGCCCAGTGGGCTTCCCTGGTCATCAAACTGGGAATAAATAAATAAATACATAAATTGATTGTGGGCCTCCCAGAATCTGTCAGGGGATAAATATGACAAATATGGATACATCATTGAAGTTACCATGAGACCTGATGGCATGCTAAGCACAAAATCTAGGTACGGAGGGAATTCTTTCTTTCTTTATTTAAATCAAGTCTCAGTAATTAAACAAACATTGATATTTTCTAGATATAAGAGAGCCTCAAAATCAGATAATTTATTGTTGAGACTTTAGGCTTTGAGAGGTGCCACCTTACTATGGTCCATACTGGATTGACGAATTAGCTACATTGGAATGTTCATAAACTGGTTTTGCATGCAAATGGCACATTGGGATGACTTCCAAGATGGCTGCACACTGATCAATAGCTTCATTTTATCTCTCCCAGTGTGAAAGCAGAAATTGAGAAATAACAGATAATTAAATTGTCATTTTAGGTAAAATTCAGTTATTGGTTAATAAGTATGGTGCCTGTATACTGGCAAAGAAGAAATTTAGAGAACCAGAAAGAAAATCATCTAGAATAGATGAAGAGAGAATACTGGCTGGGAAGAATCCTACAGCTGCTCAGCAAAAAGCAGTTCAGGCTTCAGCTTTGGTATAAGAGATGGTTTCCAATAATTCAGAGGAAAAATAAATCAAATGTACTCAAATGTGACTAAAATAAATGAAGCATTGAAGTATATTCACTTAAAAAAGGATGCAGAAATAGAAGATTAATCTGATAAAAATTGCAAAAATCAGAGGTTGAAAAGAAAAAAAAGATGGATGAGTATGCAGCTTCTCAAGAAGAGCTTTTCAAAAAAATGGTAGCGTTAGAAGATAGAATGTGCAGAGAAATCTTGATATTTTGTCCTGTACCAGAGAAATCAGAAGTAACAAATTGTATTATTTTATGAAAGCACAAATAAGTAACTGAGCTGATATTGAAAAGTAGGCTTTGTTAATTGAATGGGCACAGCATGTGTATGTTCCGAACCTGGCCATGAGAAAGCAGCCAAGACCTGTGTTAGTAAAGATGCAATCATATCATCAGAAAGAGCTGCTCCTGACAAAACTGTGACCGAAGGGAAAATTATTAAAAATTGGAGACAGAAGAATGTTTGCAAAAAATATTCACTGTACACCAGGTAGAAGAGAACCAAATTTACCCACCATCATTGAAAGTTGAGCGCTGTCTTCAGAATTTTTTGTTTCCTAGAGGGCCAAATATATTTTTTGGATGCAGAACAGGCTAAAGAGGAAAGCCAAATATATTTTTTTGGATGCAGAACAGGCTAAAGAGGAAATAAAAAGTTTATCTAACAAAAAGTTAGTCAGCAGGCAGGACAGGACTTTACTTCTCATTCTTCTGACAATACTGCTCATAGAGAGACTTTGTCAATGAAACCTTTTCCAATGTTCCAAAAGGAAATTCCTGAGAGACAGAAAAAATACAGGAGTTGACTAGAAGAATCAAGAGTAACCTAGACTTGAACAAGAATCTTGTGTTGGGAGATGGCGATAAATAGGGTAAACACCAGCAACACTGACATTAGTGAATAAATTCGATACTATAAAACATCAGACACATTTGTGCAATATGGCTTGGCAACAAAAAAGGCTGAGAAAGACTAGACTTTTGCTAACTTTATTACATTTGCATGTGTACTGTAAAGCATATGCCTCTAATGTCTAGTCACCATTTTTTCTTTGAAATTAGTCTGAACTACTCTGTTATTGCTTACATTTCTGTATTTTTTGTTTGTGAAATATTTTGTATTTCACCTGGGCTGAGACTGAAATTGGTCAGTACTAATCAGTGCACTACCCCAGTAAACACATTTAAATGCAATAAAATAAAATAAATGTTTAGAAGGATACTAAAAGGAAGGCAAATAACTAAGTAAACACTTTGTTCTTATTTGCATTTGTATGAAACATTTCATTATATAAACTGCTATAAACTGTATGTTATATAGTAAAACAGTTTTGTATAATGCTTATTAGGGTATTGTAAATGTACGGGAGCCTTTTCAGTGACATGTAGATGTTAAAGATGTTAAACATGTACTTTTGTAGTTATAAGAAATGTAGGCTTTAGAGTTTAACAAAAGAAAAAAGGCTAGACAGATTGGATGCAATCTTGAGTTGCTTGGCGGTGCAAAAGTGCAATGACTATACTACATATAGAATTAAAATTACAAAGACATGCAGCTAGAGCATTTCTCCCTGGGCCTCCTCTAAAAATTGGCTCATTCCAAGTCAGACTTTCCTAGCAAACATATGTTAAATAAACAAATAAATACATAAATAAATTATCTTGTTTTTGCAAGGGTAAATGTCTAAATTAATGTCCTTGGCTTAAGCTATAAACAAGTGTTTTTTTAAGAAAGAAAGCTTGAAACGTAAGGCAAAATGATGATAGCCATGACAAATGCTAAGTCCCTTACCTGTGAATTATTATCCTGTTTTTTGTTTCCATTAGCAAATATTTTCAGTGGGAGTCAAGAATTCTGCTGCTGAAGACAGCTGTATGTTCTGTTCTGAGAGAAATTAACAAAGATTTCTTTATGCATCTGAAGATATGTTAACTTTTTCTCAGTGCTATTTTTTAATGGAGACAAGCTGTCTGAAGGCACAACTTTGCACAAAATTAATATTGAGAGCTCTAAGCATTCCTTGTTGAGGGAAATGTAAAACAAAGGTAGAATGGCAAGCAGTTCAGTTAAAATAAAGTTGAAAATTATAGGAAGTGAATAAGGAATAGCAGCTGTGCTAGCAACCTGAATACTTTAATGCATTTAATATAACAGTGTAGAATTTATTTTTATTTAAAGATAGCCACTGCATTTTTTCTTAGAGATAACTGTTAATGGTTTCCAAAGCATATAAGCTATTTTCACATCTGGGAGTGGAATAAGACATGAAAGAATAGACAGCAATCATTGTAAGTGGGAACATATGCTGTAACATGCATTTTAGCATGGGTAACATTAATTTTAGATTAAGTAATGCCTGTGGGTGCAGCTGTAGATTTGGGGCAGTTATTTCTATCCAAAGGGTTAAATGTCATTTTTAAGAGGTACATAGTTTTTGTTTTAAGTTAAGAAGCCTTATTATGTTCTATCCCTGAAGTTTTCATTATTTCCTCGAGCTCCCTTGGCAGTCCACATTAATTCAACTGATCAGCTCTCTACAAGTTAAATGAGTTTAACTTCATTTCATGTTCTTAGGCTCCCTCCTTTGGCAGTTGTTCCCAGTATTTCAGGTATTTTCACTTCAATTTCCACAGAAATGCCTCCTTCCCATGGTTATATGCTCTACAGTAAATCAGAATCCTATTGGAAGTACTAACTTCTCCCAGATATACTGTTGGTATATCCATTCTTCTTATTTTTACCTAGTAAATCCTAGATAGTCATTGGAGAGTCTATTTGTTGCATTGCTGGAGCAATACACGTGGGTTTCCTCTGGGTGCTCTGATTTCCTCCAACATATAAAGACATGCATTTGGAACATTTGTCCCTGGGCCTCTGCTGAAAATTGGCTTCATTCCAAGTCAGACTTTCCTGGTAAACAAATATTAAATAAAAATAAATAAAATACTATACATTTCCATTTGTCTTGGTAGTCTTGTAACTGACCAAAGTAGGATATCCTGAACTGGGTTGCCTTAAAATAGGTTTCCAGATCTGGGAACTCCATTCCTCCAAATTCTTGGGATGAGACTAGCATTTCTCTGGGCAAGATTAGCTTTTCTCATACATTCTCCTCCTTTTCCCCCCTCACAGAAAATTTCATTTTGTTCATTTTTAATTTTTCTCCAGGATATTGAACAAAGAAAAACACTCCAAACCACAGAAGTATTATCGTAAGTGCTTCCGTTTACTCAGAATAGGCAAACTTCATCAGACAATTCTCTTACAATAATAAAATCCTTAAACAGAAAAACTTACTTGACATCACCATAGCAAATAAAACAGACAAAACTTTAAAAGGACAATGCTCCAAAAGAATATATAATACTAACTATAAACCCTAAACAGAACCAATTTCAAACCATTAGAAATATATACAATCTAAACTCATACATAAATGTGTAAATGCATATATAGATACAACCATAAATAAAATAGCATTATCTCATTAATGCTTTCATTTTTAAAATGCTTCCAATAGAAACGGAATCATTCAAGCCAGGGAAAGCCAGGGCATTTAATTTTATATTTAATTTTAGTTGCCACATTAATTCCTTTTCATCCAATCTTAATGAAAAAGGCCCACCCCTTACATTTTCATAAACCTTATCAATAACAGTAAATTCAAACCTATGGTCAGGATGAGTACTAATGTGTTTGGCCAGAGCATTGTTTAAATTTAATTTTTCAATGGCATACAGGTGTTCATAAATTCTATTCTTAAGGGGTCTCTCAGTTTTGCCAACATAAAAGGCATTACATAAAATACAGGTACTGAGATAAACCACCCCTTTTGAATTACAGTTGAATTTACCCATTATATTGTATTTCCTGCCTAAGATGCTAAAGGAATTTCTAACATTAATGTGTTTGCACCACTTATAGGCTTCACATTTAAACATACCATTATGAGGTAGATATGAATTTGAAGCCTGATTCTCCAAAAGGCATTTAATGTTTATGCCTCTCCTAAAAAACCCTTTAGGGTAATCGCCAATGCATTTTTGAATAGTATGATCCTCAATTAGGAAGCACCAATTCTTAATGAGAAGAATTTTGGTCCCCTTTCCAAAGAATAAAAATATTGTCCAAAAATCAGGTGTACCAGGTTACTTTTTGTTGAAATTCAATATTTTTAAACAGGAAATGTTTCTCCCAAAAAGCCATAACTGTATTGGCAAAAGTACCCCCACATGGGGAACCCATGGCAACACTCGTTTTTTGTAAATAAAATTCTTGGTCAAACATAAAATAATTATTTTCAAGTACTAATTCCAGTAGGTAAATAATCAAATCAACATTGCACCCATCAATTCGTTTCTCCAACAGAAACTCCCTCACCCATTCACAGCCAGTGTTATGTGGTATCACTGTGTATAAATCACGGACATCGATCGTGAGAAAGTTTAACTCTTCAGAGAAAGGGAGTTTATTAATGTCTTCCAAAAAAGCCCAAGAATCCCTGCAAATCTGGGATTCATCACTAAGGGCTAGTTTCAATTTGCTGCCAACAAATTTGGCACAACCATACGTAATGGACTGCCTACCATCTATGATGGGACGAAAGGGAGGATTCCCAAGATCTTCATGTATTTTAGGCAGTCCAAAAATCAGCCGATTTATTTATTCAGGATATTTCTAAATACACTGATTTTTTGAAATTTACTTGGGAATTCCATACTGATAAAATATCATATTTGGATGTTAATTTGGTTAAAGATGTTCCCAATCGAAGGTTTATTTCAAAAATATTTAGGAAACCTACATATTCTAACGCCTTTCTTCATTTCACTAGTTGCCACCCCCAATTCCAGAAAAGGGCGGTGGTAAAGAGACAACTTGTTCGGGCAGTTAGAATGGTTTCCCTGGAGTCTGATTTTTTGGAGGAATGTGAATCTCTAAGGAAGATGTTCATTAAACGTGGCTACCCTAGTGTGTGGTTGGATGAACTAATATAAGAGGTCTACCAGAAAAGGTTGAATGGTTGGTCTACTCCGCTTTTGAATAATATGGCAATGGGTGGTTCTTTTGCTCTTGAAATGGGGTCTGATGATTCAAGCATGGATCTTGGGGAGTATACATCACACAACCATGGAGAGGTGACCTCTAGTTATGAGGTTAATCCTTTAAATATGACCAAAGAAAAATTGAGTTTCATTACAACATTCTCTTTGGATGCTTTAACAGTAAAATCTATTCTCTTTAAGAATTGGTGTTTCCTAATTGAGGATCATACTATTCAAAAATGCGTTGGCGATTACCCTAAAGTGTTTTTTAGGAGAGGCAGAAACATTAAATGCCTTTTGGAGAATCAGGCTTCAAATTCATATCTACCTCATAATGGTATGTTCAAATGTGAAGCCTGCAAGTGGTGCAAACACATTAATATTAAAAATTCCGTTAGCATCTTAGGCAGGAAATACAATATAATGGGTAAATTCAACTGTAATTCAAAAGGGGTGGTTTATCTCAGTACCTGTATTTTATGTAATACCTTTTATGTTGGCAAAACTGAGAGACCCCTTAAGAATAGAATTTATGAACACCTGTATGCCATTGAAAAATTAAATTTAAACAATGCTCTGGCCAAACACATTAGTACTCATCCTGACCATAGGTTTGAATTTACTGTTATTGATAAGGTTTATGAAAATGTAAGGGGTGGGCCTTTTTCATTAAGATTGGATGAAAAGGAATTAATGTGACAACTAAACTTAAATGCCCTGGCTTTCCCTGGCTTGAATGATTCTGTTTCTATTGGAAGCATTTTAAAAATGAAAGCATTAATGAGATAATGCTATTTTATTTATGGTTGTATCTATATATGCATTTATGCATTTATACATGAGTTTAGATTGTATATATATTTCTAATGGTTTGAAATTGGTTCTGTTTATGGTTTATAATTAGTATTATATAATCTTTTGGTGCATTGCCCTTTTAAAGTTTTGTCTGTTTTATTTGCTATGGTGATGTCAATTAAGTTTTTCTATTTAAGGGTTTTATTATTGTAAGAGAATTGTCTGATGAAGTTTGCCTATTCTGAGTAAATGAAAGCGCTTACGATAATACATCTGTGGTTTGGAGAGTTTTTCTTTGTTCAATTTGTTGGTTTTTTGCTTTTTTCTTGAGGTTTTTATCCAGGATAACTGAACAGATTGATAGGAATATGCCTGCCCCACATACAGTATCAAAAGCACTAAGAAATATGTAGCCTCCTAGGACTTGCTATCCTCATCCATGAACACCAGATTCCATTTCATTACTATAGTTATAGTTTTGAAAGTTGTCTAATCCCATATTTTTGGATGCACTTGTACATCACCCATTAGCCAAACCCCTAAGTATCTCAGACACTCATGCCCCCAAAGATAGGAGTTTATTTGAACTAGATCCATTGTAGGGAGTAATGGGGTCCCCTTCTACAGTCCTCAATTTTGGAGAGACTACTTTCCCTGCTGAATGGCTCGAGATGCAGCACAAACAGCAGAAGCTACATCGGGCAGCCTTTCCTTGTTCTCTTGAACATTTCTAACAGGACTAAGACTTCATCTCCCAATTTCAAAAGTGCTGTTGAGCCCTAGTCAATTTTAAATAGCAGAGATAATTAAGTTTTGGGGAAATCTCACTCCCTTAGTACCTGTTCCAGAAATTCCCAAGTCACCTTGTCAAAGGTCTTTTTAGCATCTAAACTGAGGAATAGTAGTGGGTTTCTCCTGTGTAGTGCATAACTTTGAATCACAAGGGAAAGAATAGTTGTGTAAAATCTTACCATAGTGATGAATGTCCTTCTCTTCATTGTTGCAGCATTCTTAACATGAGAGATATCTCTGCCAAAGCTGACCCAATGTCGGCCAGTATACAAAAAACTTTCACTACTGTAAGGTACATAGTACATCACACTTAGGCAGATACCCAAAATCAGCTATAAATGCAATGTATGCACATACCCTCCTCAGAACCAAATATCCCAGGAAGAATGCCAGACTAAGGAATGTAGGATATGTACACCCAAGAGACAAAATACAGAAGAACAGGGGGAAGGAGGGAAGGACAGAATATGGCAACAGTGAAGAGAAGGACATATATCGTTATGGTAAGATTTTACAAAACTATTCTTTGTCCTTTTATTCATCTGTTGCAATATTCTTAACATGAGGGAGAATGCCAAAGCTCATGAAGAAAGGGAGGAGGATGGAGCAATACAGATCTCTAGAAAACCATGGAGGATGGCTCTAGCAAACCCAGCTCTTGACCTAGAAATGCCATCCAATTTATAATGTTTGGTGAAGGTATGCATAGAATTCCAGGTGGCTGTTTCAAAAATGGAGTTAATATCCAATCCCTTGAAGAATACACCACAGGAAGCCACAGCCCTAGTGCAGTGAGCCTTAACTGAGAAGGAGAGGCTGTTACCATGGTGCACATAATAGAAAGGAATAGCCTTAGAAATCCATGTGGAAATAGTCTGCTTGGAAACAGGCATTCCCAGAGGCCTGGGATGAAAGGAAACAAAAAGCTGGTCTGATTTCCTGATAGCTTTAGTCTTGTCTAAATAAAATGTAAGTTGTCAATGCACATCCAAAGTGTGCAGCACTCTCTCACTAGAATTTTGGGGAGAAGGGAAGAAGGTAGGTAAATTAATGGATCGGTTGAGGGACAACTCATTAACTACCTTAGGCATAAAGGAGGGACTGGTATGCAGGAACACACTGTTTTTATGGAAAACCAGAAAGGGAAGGGAAGCCATAAGAGCCTGAAGCTTAGACATACATCTGGCTGAAGTCAAAGCTAATAGCAAAACAGTTTTCCAAGAGCAATGCTTCAAAGAGTCTGATGAAGCTGGCTCAAAGGGTGCCAGAGTCAGCTTCTCCAGAACAAAATTAATGTCCCAGGGAAGAGGAACTGGTTTCCTGGGAGGTCTAATGTAAAGGAAGCCTTTAAGAAATTGCTTAGCCTCAAATCTGGAAGATGTAGGGGAAGATAAAGACAGATAGGCAGAGATAAGTGACAGGTTGGCTTTCACTGAAGAATAAGTCAAACCTGCATTAAAAAATTCCCACAAGTCAGACAAAACCAAAGGAACTTCCACTGATAGTGGGTCCAGGTTACGTGAGAAACACCAAAGTGAAAATCTCATCCATTTGGATAAGTAAGATTTTCTGGTATTGGGCTTTCTAGCCACCTTCAGAACCATGTGCATGTCCTCAGAGTATAAGTATCTAAAAGGAACTAAAGCCCTATCACCCACAGAGTCAACCGAAGAGTAGACAACTGGGGATGGATGAGGAATCCTTTGTGTTGTGTGAGAAGGTCCACTCTGTGAGGTAACTTGTGGTGACTGCCCTTGGTTAAATGCAGAAGAAGAGGGAACCAATGCTGTCTTGGTCAAAAGGAAGTCACCAATAAGATTTTTGGTTTATCGTGTTGAATCTTGAACAGGAATTTTAGAATGAGTGGAAGGGGAGAAAATGCACACAGAAACATCCCTTTCCAGGAGAATTAAAGAGCATCCACTTTCCAAACCAGAGGATGAGAAACTCTGGCACAAAACTGTGGAAGTTGTCTCTTCAGAGGGGAGGCAAAGAGGTATACCCCACTGGTGGAGAATGTCAAGAAACACATTCCTTTGATGCAGCCATTCATGAGCATGTGTTGTGGACCTGCTCAAGGTGTCTGCCGCCAAAGTTTGACTGGAGGGAATGTACACTGCCTGAAGAGTCCACTGATATTGAACTGCCAACTCCCAAGCCTGGAGAGCTAATCTGCAAAGATGTTAGGATTTGGTCCCCCCCCCCCCAACTTGTTCACATACCAAAAGACATCATGTTGCCTGTGAACAGGTTTCCTGTCCTGGGATAAAGAGAGCATGAAAGGTCTGAATGGTCATACACAGCATCCTCATCTCCCTGACATTGATGTGTTCCTTTCTTTGAGAGAGGGACCAGACCCCTCGTGCTTTCTGGGTGCCAAAGGTTGCCCCCAGCCCACATCCCAGACATCTGTGAACAGCTCTTGAAGTGGTGGTAAGGGGTGCAATTGGAGTCCTGGGTTGAGTGCCATTAGTTGGATCCACCACAGAAGTTCCCTTTTCAGGCAGGGGATGAGGGGAACCTGGAAACTCTAGAGGATGTGCATGCTGCATCCAAACTGACTTCAGGAACAACTGCAATTTCCTCATGTGGTATTTAGCTAAAGGTAGCATGACAATGGTGGAGGCCATAAGGCCGAGAACCCCAAGGAACTGTCTGGTTGATATAAAGGCAGAGAAAGGAAGCTTTGGAAGAAGGAAGCAAGTTCCTGGACCTTCTGAGAGGGAAGAAAGACCCTCATTGGGGTCTGTCTGGAACCTGCACTCCAGGAAAATATGTTTCTGAGAAGGGAATGCTACTGATTTTTTACAGTTTATGGTGAAACCCAAATTGTTAAGTAGGGTTACTGCAAAGTGAAGGTTTTGCTCCAAAACCTCTGGTGAGACTGCCTGAAAAAGAAGGTCATCCAGATAAGGGAAAATGTTAATGCCCAGAAGTCTGCAATAGACAATTACTGGGACTATTTATGCTGGGAATACTCTTGGTGCAGTGGATAGGTCAAAGGGCAAAGCTGAGAACTGAAAATGTGAGAAAGCCACAGAGAACTTTAAAAATGTCCTGTACTTGGGATGAATAGGAATGTGCAGGTATGCATTTTTGATATCCAGAAACCCATGAAGGTTTGCAGATGAATAAAAGGAAATAAAAGTCTGCAGAATTAATATACAGAAGGTGGGTACCTTGAGGAAGGTGTTGAGATGGGAAAGATCCAGTATAGGCCTCCAAGGACCATTTTTCCTTGGCACCAGAAACCTTCTGGAGTAGAAGCCTTGACACAACTGTTTTGGCGGAACCTCCTGAATGGTTCCTTGATTCAACAATTCTTGTAATACCCGTGGGAAGAAATTAAGTTGTACCCGAGGAGGCTGAGGTATGCCCCTAAAGGAAGGGATGGAATTCCATACCAGGTAGTACCCTTTCTGAATGCTAGAGAGGACCCAGGAATCAGGAATCTTGGGTTATGTTTTCCCAAACTGGCAGAGACAGAACAAGATGTTGGGAGAGAGGGACTAGGCTCCAGTGCTTTTGGCACTCAGAGGGGGACCAGGCTTGTCAAGAAAAGGTTGCTTCTGTGCCTGAGAAGGAAGAGAAGTCCTAGGTTGCTGAGGTCTCCTACCACCCTTTTTGATTTAGGTGGAGGGGTGAGAGGGTCTGCACACAAAAATAGTTTAGCTGGTTAGTTCCTTTGGAACTTAGGTATTGGTGACACAAAGATATATTTCATTTCCTGAAGCTCTTTACCCTTCTCCTGTAGAGTCTTGAACAGGTTAGCAGCTGCAGGACCAAATAGTGCAGAGTTATCCAGAGGAGCATCCAAGAGTTGACTTTTTATATCTTCTAGCAAAGAACCAGAGGTAGCTGCCTGGGCTGATGCTTCTGCAACATCATAGCTGCATTTGATGGAATGATGGGTTACTTGACAAGTAGCCCTAAGTAAGGAGACAGCCAAAGCTTTACCCTCCAAATCAGGCGTGTGTGAAATAACCTGGGAAAGCTGAGGCAGAAGCTGTAGGACATATCTGGTCATGTGGGTTTAATAGTTGACAGCTCTAAATGCCAAAATGGCCGAGCTGGACTCCTTCTTTCCCAACCTATCCAAGGTCCTGCTGTCCTTATCAGAAGGGAGGAGAGTAGTGGAAGGCAGAAACCTGGAAGGTTTGTCCGAAGCCACAGAAATAACCAAAGGATCTGCTGAAGGACATCTGAACAGAAATTTACAGCCCTCGGGAACTTTATAAAATAGGTCAGGCTTCTTGGGGGCAGAAGATTGGGAGTCTGGGGCCTGAGAAGCAGAAGCAAAGGCATCTAAAGAGGCAGGTAACACAGAAGGTACAGCCGAAGGGTTGGGGACTCCACCTGCAGAAGGTACATAGGTTCAAAGGTTCATAGGTAGGTACTAGGCTATAGGCCCAAGGGCCTATGTAAGCCTAGCCAACAAGGTTCCCTGGCTTACGCCACCCAAGAAAGTTATTTTCCTGTGCCACTGTCAAGCAGAGACACAGAAGTGATCCTCGGGGTGTATTTCCTATTTCCCATCCACTCATCAAGATTTTTCTTGAAGAGTGCTAATGAAGAACTTTCCTTGACATAGACATGTAGTCTGTTCCAGAGTATGGGAAGTCTCTGGAACAGGAATCTATCCCTCCAGCATGTCCTGTTTATTGTGGTGACAAGGTTTAGGTCCCTAGAGCATGTAGCTCAGAGAGATTGGGATTTCTTTAGGTGTAGCATGTCCAGCAGCTCTGGGTTTGACATAGCTTTATATGTTAGGCAGAGATCACCTCAAAGTAGCCGATATGCTACGGAGTAAAGCTGGAGTTTTTTGAGGCAGTCAGTGTAGGGCATTTGTTTGAGGCCAGTAATCCTCTTTGTGAGGTACTTCTGCGGACTTTCCAGCTGCTGCAGATGTCTTGTGAGGTACATTCCAAAAGAGGCATTGTATTCTATAATGGGTCTAATGAGTGTCGAGTAGAGGGGAACAATGACCTCTTTTTTCCTAGATGAGAACCCTTTTATGATGAGGTGTGCCACATAGAAGGACTTCCTGACTACTGTGACGATGTGACTATCAAAGGAGACACTACTGTCCACCTGGGTCCCAAGGTCTCTTATCACGCATTCGATGTTAAGTAGCTTGCTGCCTATGTGGTAGTTCATGGGTACGGAGTTTTTATCAAAGGGGATGACACTGCACTTTTTGGCACTGAGCTTGATGCCATGGCTCTGACACCAGGCATCTGTCTCAGCGAGGCCCTTCTGTAGGAGTTCCACATAATTTGGGGACTTGACTATGGCTCCTAGTTTGCAGTAATCTGTGAACATCGTTAGCCAGAGGCCTTCTGTGTTAGCCTGTACTTCAGAGAAGTAGATACCAAACAGGAAAGGTCCCAGGACAGAACCCTATGGTACTCCACTTGTCACTGCTTTGAGGTCAGATTTGGAGTCTGCAACTTTTACAGTGTGGGTTCTGTCAGTGAGCCAGTTGGCAACCCATCTTGTGACATAGGGATTTATACCTAGTTTAGTGAGTTTATCTATAATTCCAGAATGGGGGATGGTGTTGAAAGCCTTGGCAAGGTCAAGATAGGCTGTGTGAACCACCTTACCCTCATCTACGGCTTTGGTGACTGCCTCAAAGAAGTCAATCAGGTTCAGGAGGCATGATCACAAACCTAAACTGGGTAGGACCCAGAGTTTGGAGGCTACCAATGTCTTTGTTTATGAGTTCCATGATGATACGTTCCATGGCCTTGCAGACCAGGCTCGTCAGGCTAATAGTTTGATAGTTCCCGGGATCAGTGTTGGCTCCCCCTTTGTGGAGTGGGATAACTGTTGCTGTGAGCCATAAAGTGGGCACAAAGCTTGATGCGAGGCTATTATTGAACAGAGTGCTTAAGTGGGGAGTGAGTTTGTTCTGAAGTTCATGTAAAACGTAGCCTGGGATGTTGTCCGTCCTATGGATGCTGTGTTTTTTGCTTTAGAGAATGCAGCTTTTACCTGCATAGTTGTGATTACAGGGACTCTGCATTCTTCCTGTATAGATATGGGTCCTTTAGGGGGTGAGAGGGTGGTAAAGTTAGCACTGAACCTATCTGCCAGGATGTTGGCAATATCAGTTGGTTCTTTAATTTTCTTGCCTTTGTGCTGTAACTCAGAGCAGATCTGGGTGTTGCCATTGAGATTCTTGACATAGCTATAGAATGCTTTGTGGTTGTCCTTGGAATTAGTGGCAATTTTGTTTTTGTAGCTAGCTTTGGAGGATCTTATAAGGGATCTCAGCTTCTTACTGAGGCTGACCAGGGAGCTCCTCCACTCATGGGATTTTACTCTCTTTTGCAACAGTTTCTTCCTTCTGTTGTATAGTTTGTTTATGGCAGGGGACCACCAGATTGGCTTCCTTTTTTTGGAGGATAGTGTCTTGGTTCTGTTTGGGATTGCACAATCCATGCACTCGTGTAAGTGCTTATAGAGTGCATTTGTGTAGGATTCAGCAGTTTTAACTGTATTGTCCACTGCATGGGTGTCATGAAGTTCACCATTTCTGTCTTAAGAAGCATGAAGTTGGCTTTGGAGAAATGTTTTACTGTGGTTTCCTTAATGGGGGGTGGGGGCAGGATGTGGATATCAAGGGTGATTAGCTTATGGTCAGATCGGACCAACGAGGAGTTGACTTCAGGTGTAGAACACTGGTCACTCATGTTGGTAATGACTAGGTCTACGATATTGTTGCCCCTGGTGGGGGTGTGGATAAGTTGATCCAGGGCATTGGAGTTTATGAATTCCAGAAGGCATTGAGCTAAGGAGTTGGTACATGAGTAGTTTTCCCAGTTAATGGTGGGGTAGTTGAAGTCGCCCATTATTAGGGTGTTTGGTTGAACCCTAATATTTTCCAGTACATCAAGAAAAGAGGAGTGGGAATCCTGGAGCATGGTGGGGGATCTGTAGCAAGCTACAATTTGGATTGCAGTTTTGCCCAGAGTTAGTTGCACTTGGATAACCTCGGATGCATTATGCTGAGCAACTAGCCTGGAGGTGTGGATATCCTTAATGAATATGGACACACCTCCGCCTTTGGTGTTTCGGTCCAGGTTACATGGCTGAAAAGTGTGGTATGAGTTATAGCCTGGTAGTGCAGGGGTGCTCTCTGGAGCCTTTAACCAGGTCTCAGTCACTGCACAGACATCGATGTTCTCCATTTTAAGGAGTGCCTCGAGTGAGTGCATTTTGAGATTTAGACTTCTAGCATTGAGTAGCATTACCCTCAGTTTTTGCTTGCCTGCTCCTAGTATCTTTATGTATCTCTTCTGTACATAGGATACCTGAGTGCTATCCCACTTGAAATGGTCTCTCATTTTGACCAGACTCTCTCTGAAAGATATTTCTTCCATAGGGGAATCAGTACTATTGGATTCTTCCTCTGGAGAAGCATAGTCCAAGGGGGAGGGGATTTGAGTGGAATAGGCTAAGGATTCATCCCCTGAGGAGAAATCCTAATCTGAAGAGATCTCCTCCCTAACCCTTTTCTGTGGAGATGTAGTACAGTAAGGGCCAGGGGTAGGAAAACCTGTTGGAGGCTTAACAGCCATGAATGTATTGAAAAGGCCTGAGTGAATTGTTGCCAGTCACTCTAAGGTTCTTTTGGAGGGCACAAATGTTTGGATTTCTGCTTCTATTTAACATGTACTTCAACCTTATGTAAAGCTAGAGGGCCTGACACCAGCCTACCTTCAATAAGATCGGAAGTGACTTCCTCCTGTACAATAATCTGAGGCCTACCCTTAGGACCTTTGGAAATCTTGAGCCTCAGGTTCCCCCTGTACATCTCATGCAGCCTCCGGGAACATGCCTATGGTCAGATTCAAGGCGGCCTCAGCAGTGGGCTTGGCCTGTGAATCTGTACCAAGCACCGTACGTAACTCTGGCCTGTCATCTACCTCAGGATCGGCATCCAATGAAGGAGGTGCAACAAAAGGTTCAAGCCTAAGCTTTTTGGCCTTCCACTTCATAACAGACTCATACTCCAGCTACAAAGATCCCTCTATCATGCTTTTAGCTAGCGGTTTTAAGCACTGATTTTCTAGGTAAATAGCTAAGAAGGGTCACTTATCTGAAAATCGCTGAAAAATAGCAAACAACCTAGGTGAACAGACTAACATTTGAAGGTGGCATTCAAACTGGTGACAGAGAAGTTCTGAGGAGGGTACATGCGTATATCACTGTGTGACATACCAGGTACCTTACAGTAATAAAATTCTTTTGTAATACTGACCAATGTCGAGTCACCTTTGGTGGGGATATCTCTCGTTAAGAATACTGCAACACATAAATAGAAGGGCATCACATGGTACTGTCAAACATTTGCTGACACTCTATTGAGCTGCACTGATTAGGGTCTATTAACATTTTTAGAGGCCCCACTATTCTGTTTGCCAGTATAATCCTAAAGACCATGAAGTCATGATTTAATATCGATATGGATGAGTAGCCTGGGTCGGTTGGAGCCCTTTTCTATTTGTTGGTATCATCACCAGTACTGCCTTCTGCCAAGATGGAGGAATTACTGCCTCTTGAATAATATTGTTGAAAAGCTTTCCCAAAATTTTTGTGATAGTTTTGTTATCATAGGTTCATAGAACGTTACTAGGCTAACAGCCCCAGAGTCCTTATAAGCCCAGCCATATTTATCCCAAGTTGCCCAGTTGTCAATGGTTAGGTGACTGAGGTTTGCAGAACTAACTGTCTATGGTAGTTAATAATGATTTCCTCTGTTCAGGAAGGACATGCCACCACCCAGGAGTGAATTTGCCTTCACCCATCCATTGATCTAGGTTGTATTTGAAGAGGGTCAGGGAGGGGCTCTGTTTCATGTGAATTGAAAGCTTGTTCCAGAGAAGTGGGAGTCTCTGGGAATTGTATCCCTAATTTTAGCATGACCTGTTAATATCTAAGGCTAGGTTAAGATCCCTGGAGCAAGTGACCCTCATGCAGTTTGATTTACAAATGTGTAACATTTCCATTGGGCTGGGTGAAGACTGCCATGTAAGCCAGGCACTGGTCACCGCTTAGTAACATGTAGAAAACAGAATACAGTGACAGGGATTTCAGTCATTCCATGTAACATGTGTTTTGTGTACCCTGTAATTTCTTGTTGAGAAACTTCTGTGGTCTCCACTTGTTGCAGGTGTCTGGTGAGGTGCAAGCTAAAGGGAGCATTGTACTCAATTATTGGTCTGATGAAAACCGAGAAAATTGAATTATGTTGTGTCTTTTGGCTTTTCTCGGTTAGGGGTCGCCACAGCAGAACTCCGGTCTGCTAATGATTGGCAGTAGATTTTTACGTACCGAGTTGCTGGCTCTGATGCACAACCTTCAACGAAGGTACGCCCATTCACGCATGTCTCCACACAGAAGACGCTCTAGCTGAGAATCGAACAGGACGTCTTACTGTGAGGCGACAACGCTACGGCGGCAGCACCACCACCGCATAAAATGGAATTATAACATCCTTAAATCTAGATGTGATGCCGATACTTATAAAATGTGCTACATAGAAGGATTTCCTTACTACTGTGAATATGTGGTGGTGAAAGTTCAGGTTGCTTTCAACCCGAGTACCCAGATCACATCCCACTGAGTCTACACTTGGGGGGTGCTGTCCATAATGTAATTAGCAGAGATGTCAGCTTTCCCAAAGGGAACAACAATGCATTTTTTGCATTAGCTTTAATCTGTGGCTTTGGCACCAATCATTTGCCTATGTTAACCCTGTCTATAATATATTAACATCATTGGGGGACTCAATGATTGCTCCCAATTTGCACTTGTCAGAAAACTTGGTCAACCACAGGCTGTCCAAGTCTTCCTGGACTTCTGAGAAATAAATTCTGAACAGTAAGTGGCCCAGCATAGAACCCTGTGGTACGCCACTGGTGGCTGGTCTTTTACTAGAGGTGAAGTCACCCACTTTAACAGTATGTGCTCAGTCATTCGGCCAGTTGACTACCCATCTGGCAGTGTAGGGGTTAATTCCCAATTGTGAGAGTTTCTCTATAATACCTGTGTCAGGGACTGTGTCAAATGCCTTGGCTAGGTTAAGATTTAAAATACATAGGAAAGTGTTGATTTTTATTTGCTACTTCTAGACTCCTCATGTTGTATGGCAACATACACTGGGGTATGATCAGAAATGATACCAAAAACAAGTGTTCTTTTGTCAGATAACATTAATTCAGTTTAGCCCACATGTGTTAGTTAGCAGAGAAATGCATGAAGTCATAGTTAACTACATCTGCAAGACCAGTTTCATGTAGCTACCCATGTATCTCCCCTCCCTGGAACACACAACTAATGGGTACCTACTTGCAAATCCTCTTTAGAGCACACTGTACTCCAGTCATCTGCTATCATTAGCATGACAACATGAAAAGCTCTGGTGTTCCCCAGTTTTGATCTAATTCCATTCTTTCTAGACGCAGAGGGTAGGTATATTTTATCAATTGTGATCAGCTTTCTCAGTCATATTCCCATCAGCAGTATCTGTCTCCCATGACTATCCCATTCTCAACATCTGTCTTAAGGCTGCTGTCCCTTGTAATGAGAGTGAGAAGGGTGCTCTCTCTCTCTCTCTCTGTCTCTCTTTCTTTTTCATTCTTTCTTTCACCTCCTAAACTCACTGAATAACCTTCCATCCTGTTCCTCTTTGTGAGCCTCACATGTTCCCTTCCATTCACACGTCTCTCTTGCAACATTACAACATGCACATCACGTCTGGTTAAAGAGTTTGTCACCTTTTGAATTTTCTTTGTGTCAAGTAGCCCATTTATATTCCAGAACAAGTCAAGTAGCCCATTTACATCCCAGAACAAGTCAAGTACCCCATTTACATTCCAGAACAAGTCAAGTAGCCCATTTACATTCCAGAACAAGTCAAGTACCCCATTTACATTCCAGAACAAGTCAAGTAGCCCATTTACATCCCAGAACAAGTCAAGTAGCCCATTTACATTCCAGAACAAGCCAAGTAGCCCATTTACATTCCAGAACAAGCCAAGTAGCCCATTTACATTCCAGAACAAGCCAAGTAGCCCATTTACATCCCAGAACAAGTCAAGTAGCCCATTTATATTTCAGAACAAGTCAAGTAGCCCATTTACATCCCAGAACAAGTCAAGTAGCCCATTTACATCCCAGAACAATATCAAGTTACGTTCCAGAACAATATTCAGTTACATCCCAGAACAATATCCAGTTACATCCCTGAACAATATTCAGTTACATTCCAGAACAATATTCAGTTACATCCCAGAACAATATCCAGTTACATCCCAGGACAATATTCAGTTACATTCCAGAACAATATTCAATTACATCCCAGAACAATATCCAGTTACATCCCAGAACAAGATCCAGTTACATCCCAGAACAATATTCAGTTACATCCCAGAACAATACTGTTAATCTAGGTGAACCCATATGAAGTCTGGATTATTTTATTTCATGTGTTTAGCTTCCAAACTGTATCCCGCTTTCCCTTAGGTAATACTGTTTGTTCCCAGTGGGCAGTTTCCTTACTTTGTGCCTTTTCCATTAACTCCCTTTCCTATCTTACTAGTTTCCAAATCCCACATGCAGTTTAATTTACTATGTTTATTGCGCTATTAACTTTCATCAAGCTTCCATGTGCAAAACTATAAACTTTTTACAAAATCAGATTATATTTAGATTTTTTCCTTCAAGCTATTGCTCATTTCTGGCAGACACAAAAGTAACAAATAGCATTGTGACTTATATCACTCCCTAAGACTTTAAAGCACCTAAATGGCCCAGGTTATTAATGTCCTACATAAAAGAAAGGGAAAAGTCACACCTGCCATATACCCAGCTCCCCCATGTGCAGTATACATACTAATATACCCCATTTGGCTCAATAACCCTTTTGCAGACTTCCTAGATCTGTACAAAGAACACTTCAGTTTGATTATCCTTCCATGAATACCAAAGGTGTTTATTGTCAGGTTCCCCAGCAAAAACTGGCATGGAGTCTCCAAAGCTAAAGTTTGCTGTTGCATTTACTTTCTTCAGCCAGCTGTTATCTTCAGCTTAAGCAGGAGGGGAAAATCCTGGAGTGACAGCCCCAGTAAGCTACCCTTTCTTTTGATCTGATTCCTCTCAATCACTCCTGATCTGTTAGTAATTATTCCTCTAAGGGGCCACCCCAGTTAGCCTATCTACTGATGTAGACACTCCAGACCCCACCCCTGCAGAACATAATCCTTTTAATACTGACAGAGCCATGCAATCAGACATGTAAGTTAAATCACATGGGTATGCTTCCCTAGCCAATCACAGGGGTATCCTTCCCTAGCCACAATTCTGTTAACTGAGTAGCCATTTCAAATCTGTGCATGGGCACTTTTATCTCTTTGGTTAGAAAGCCCAGCAGACATCTGCTCCTGGTTTGTTGGCTTGCGTTCTGTACCCTAGAAGTCTGTTCTTCCTATAGCTCAGTACAGCAACTTGAGTTCAAAGGCCTCTCAAACACAGATGACATGGACTGCTGTGCAGAAGTGTATACCATTGTCCTGTATAACAACAAAGAATAAGGAATCGTCTGTATCTGACTGGATTAAAACCAGGTCTTGCTGAAAAAACAAGCCATAGTGCATTTATGTTTTTCCATAGGACTCTTCTCCAATTTTACCCCCCTCAGAAAATGCCCTCAACCATAAGGTCCCCAATTATCACCGTCTTCATTGCAGCATCTAAGGTCAGAAACAATGCCTTGATGGGCTCTAATAATATCCCATGTTGCCTCTTACATAGCATGAAATGTGACACATCAGGCCTACTAGAATCAGTATTTAACTGCAGCCATCAGACAGGCTTCATGCCAAGCAAATTGACGATTACAACTTTTAACTCTCTGCACAAGGGTGGGCAATACATGGTCCGTGGCTTCTACAGACCCATAAGTCTGACCAGTCTAATATGCAAAACCATGGAAATAATCATCACAGAAATAATAAACAACGATATAAGAAAGCTATAGCGATTGGATCAATTCAGTTTGGTTTCAAGGGAATGTCATAACCACTCAACCTGCCAGACTTTTTTGAGAAGGTCACTAAAACCATGAATGAGAACAAAGTATTGCATACTGCCTATCCTGATCTGGCCATGACATTTGACACAATACTCCTCTCGAGCATTTTGGAGAAACTCACTGAAGTAGAAATAATGCCATATGTCACATGAGGGACAGCAAAATGGTGATAGATGGCTAAATGGCTCACAGATAGTCTCCCCTATCCTAACTTCTTGGGTCCTATGTCCACAAAGAGGACAGTCACTAGCGGAGTCCCACAGGGCTCAGTGTTGGGGCCTCTCCTTTTTGCCATCACCTTCTCTTAAGTCAAGGCCAATATTAAAGGCGTCTGGCTGACCAAGTCTGAAGGACTGACAGACAAATAAGTGGCAATTGAGCAATGCTCTAAAAGTAAATGTAAAGGAATGCATAATAGTATCCTTTGGAAAGATGGCCACTCTGGAAATCACCACATTGAAAATACACCTTTAAGAGTAGACACAGTGGTCAGGAATTTGGGAATGCAAGTAGACAGTAACTTGGCCTTTGACCAGCATGTATTTGTCGTGGTGAGAACATTATCCTACTTTACACACCTTATAAGCAAGGGTATGATGTCTATATCCAAGGATGTTATTGTTCTGCTGTACGCAGCCTTCATCCGACCAATCATTGAGTACAATACTCCTTTGGTATGTATTTGACCAGTTATTTGCAACAACTGAAGCCTCTGCAGAGGTTTCTCCCAAAAAGAATACAGGGTGTAAACAGCATGTCCTATGTGGACCACCTCAATGCCCTATCCATGAACTCAGTCTCGCACAGACTGCTGTGAGTTGATCTGTGCCTGGCCTCCAAATGCTCTGATCCCAATCTGATGGACCTACTGCACATCCACAAAATTAAGAGCATCAGTAATACCTGATTTAGGGACTAAGACTCACCTGCAACATAAATAAAACCTGCAGGAGGGACAAATATGTATCTCAGAGACTACACTTTCTCTGGAGAAGGCTTTCTATTCTTTTTAAATAAGTTCAAGTGAAACGTGAATAAGAGGATAGGGAATGACATTTTTACCTCTGGTCTGGCACCTATGCCTCTTATGAACAGAGGCAGACTGTAAACAATTGACCATCCTTACTCCAAGCTTATATCCAACCCTTAAAATATATCATGGGGTATCAAATCATGTCAGATACATTTGGAAAATCATGGCTAGGCTTAAAAGGGCCCCTAGGGCAGTTAGCCTTGTACCTAGGACACAGGAGTATTTTCACTAAGGTGTAGGTAATTTTGAATGGTTCAACCGTAGAATGTGTAATGCTTTGGTATTTTCAGAAGTGCTGTATTTTCTGGTTCTTTCACCATGAACATAAGACTGCCTAATCTCAGGGGACCGTCCGAGCCCAACAATGATGGCAGCAAAATCCAAGCAGTCAGAGGTCACTGTGTCACTGGTAAATTCAGGCAATATGATAGCCACATTCTCACCCTCTTTCACAGACACAAGTACTATCTCTATGCAACCCAACCTCTAGACCCAGGATGCCAACCAGGGACAGGAAGAGGCCAACAGATCAGCCCAGGGAGTTGTCTCATCTTCACTGGCAGAATGACCCTTTGTTTGTCACTATCTCCACTGAATGAGATGATGACCTCAGGGATCAGTGTGACACTGGTCAGATTTGCCATGGATACTGACCCCTCCTTAGCCAAGTGTCTGCATGACTGCTATTCAGTGTTTGTGCAGTGGTATATTTATAGGGGCAAGCAGATAGTAATATAGCCATTGCTGGATTATTTCCAGGTAGAATGTGGTCTGAATGAACACTTGCAAGAATGCCTGGGTCAGATGTGCACCATTATGGTCAGGCAGTGTAGGGATACTGTATGCTGTAGATGTTCCGGTGCACCTACGTATCATGGTCATTGATCTTTCCATGGATGGTCCACCTCTGCCTGTGGAAGCCTGGAGGTCAGGGGCGCAGTCTTGGACCTGCAGCACCATCACCTTCAAACCACTATCCAGTGTGGAAGGCACTGTGAGGCATTGGGGCATACTTGTTGATAGGGTGCACATTTAGAGGCCACTGACATGTCCACCCTTCATGCACATAGTACACACTATGCATTCTGTGTGAGATACCCAGGACAGTACGCCTCTATGGACAGGGGCACACATGGTCAGAGCATACACGTCTTGTGGTGTCCTAGATCTGTCCACCAGACCACAGTACAGTGCTACATCATCTATCAGAGCTGTGTTCATGGACACCTGCACACACACACAACCACACACACACACACACACACACACACACACACACACACACACACACACACACACACACACACACACACACACACACACACACACACACACACACACACACACACACACACACACACACAGATACATACACACACACACACACACACACACACACACACACACACACACACACACACACACACACACACACACACACACACACACACACACACACACACACACACACACACACACACACACACACACACACACACACACACACACACACACACACACACACACACACACACACACACATGTGCACCACCTACAAGATCATCAACACCATTAATCACCTGTTCATTATTCACACACACCAACACACACTGCCACACACACACACACACACACACACACACACACACACACACACACACACACACACACACACACACACACACACACACACACACACACACACACACACACACACACACACACACACACACACACACACACACACACACACACACACACACGCACACACACACACACACACACACACACACACACACACACACACACACATACACACACACACACTACTCACTACTGACATTCGATACTGCAGCCCCATCACCTGGGTAGCCTGTGTCTGATGCACAATGTGGAAATCCATAAATAGTAAAGCACAGCCTGGGTGGCATGCATATTCTGGCCCATAGTTAGGAACCAATTGCTGCCTCTTATCAGTGCCATGGTGCTCTGTATCCTTGCCCATCTCACAGTCATTCCTGCCATACCTCTCAACTGTTCCAATTGTCAGGGATGTCCCTGGTTTTGACTCAGATTTTAGCTCATCATCAACCCCCTTTTTTCCCATTTTCTACATGATGTTGGGGTGTCATGTTAACTGTTGTCGTCTGTGTCAATTCAATGCCGCACTCTTATCTTCTTCAACACTCATGCCTGACTGTCACAAATCGACTCTGACACAATCTATCCACCTATTTGCTGGACACCCTCATTTCTTCTTGTCTTCTTCCTGTCTGTCCCAAATCATCTTCCCCCAGTTTGTCTTCTGCTTTTCTGCACATATATCTGGACCATCATAATCTGTTCTCTTTGATCTTTTCTGCAACTGGAGCTAATTTGGCTTCTATTCTTATGCCCTCATTTCTTCATCTGCCCCACAGTGTGCATTCTACCACCCATCTCAGGCACTTAATTTCCATTGCCTCTAGCTTCCTCATCTGCTCTGCCTTCACTGCCCAGGTTTCTGCACCATAAAGTAGTACTGGTCATGACACTAATTTGTACACCTTATTTTTCAGCTTCTATGGCATTCTTCTATCATACACTACACCTGACATTCTATGCCAGCTGTCCATACCAGCTTTCTTGGGACCCTGTCATATACTTTCTCCAAGTCTAGTAATGCCCAATTGGACTCTTTCCTCATCTGTAGTTTCCTCTCAACTGTCTCACTGCAAACATTGGGTCAGTTGTGCTGCATCCTGGTCTTTATCCAAACTGATCATCTCCCATCTTGCTTTCCACACTCTGCATATCCTTTTATCAATCACACTCTCCAGAACTTTCCTGTAATGTGAGTTTGATACCTCTATACTGTCCACAGTTGTGGATGTCCTCTTTCTTCTTGTACACTGGCACAAGAATGCTTATTCTCCAGTCATCTGGGATATGTCTTTCTCTCCACACTGCTTTGGGTACCCTCCTCCCCATCTTACCCAGCATCCTTATCATGTCTGCTGTTACCTCATCTAAGCCGCTGCTTTCCCTGACCTCATTTTCCTTACTGCTGTTCTTACTTCTTCTATGGTGGGCTTCTCTTCTCTCATCGTAGGATGTGTCTGGGGTAGTATAACTTCTGTGGGGTTTTATTCATTTAGAAGCTGCTGGAAGTATGCCTTTCATCTGCCTTTGATGTCCTGTGGACTGGTTAGCAGGTTGTTGCTGGCATCCCTTATAAAGGATGTCTATCTTCTTTATCTTTCTGTCTTTGCCTTGTAACCTGATATAGTTTCTTTGTGTCACTTTCCAAAAGCTGGTATCGTGCCTCTGATGCCTTGTTCTTTTCTATTGCACTCCTTTTTTAACCTCTTTGATAGCCAGCCAGTATTCCTTCCTAGTCTGGTTTTTCATTTCTATCTTCCACTTTTTTCCTGCACTCCTTCCTTCTTTTGATGACTTCCTGCACTTCTGCATTCCACTAATAGCTTTCCTTATGTACCTTATTTCCATACCTGGCTCTGCCACATATCTCTTCTGTGGTCCTCACACATACTGCTTTGAGGTGCTGCCATTCATTAAGTCCACCCATTTACTCCCCTTCTTAGGGTGCTCGAGCAATTAGTAATTCCTTGAACTATTGTACTTTCTCTACAGTCAACGTTTAGGTCTTTAGCCTGGTCTCTGTTGACCTTAGAGCCTTCTGAGACCACTGTTTGTGGCTGGTTTTGCCAAGCAGTGGTTTATGCTGTGGACAAACTGTTTCACTGGGGATGACTTTGCAATCATTGATTCTACCCCAGTGCTTATTTCTTACTAGGAGAAAGTCTACCTGATTTGCATGTTGGCCACTCTTGTATGTGATCTTGTGACTGTCTCTCTTTCTGAACCATGTGTTGGTAAGTTAATGGACTGGTTAAGGGACAATTCATTAACCACCTTAGGCATGAAAGAAGTATTAGTATGCAGAGAAACTCTATCCTTGTGGAAAATGAGAAACGGAGGAGATGCCATCAAAGCCTGGTGTTCAGAGACTCTCCTAGCAGAGGTAATAGCCAATAATAAAACAGTCTTCTAAGGACAGCGTTGAAAAGAGACAGAAGCAGCAGGCTCAAAATGCACCATGGTCAGTTTTTCCAAGACATAATTCAAATCCCAGGGAGGAGGAACAGGCTTCCTAGGTGGTCTGATATGTATGACACCTTTTAGGAGAAGTTTAACCTCTAGCCTGGAAGTTAAAGTGGAGATAAAGGCAGGCATGCAGAAATAACAGACAAATGGGTTTTTACAGAGGAATACACCAAACCAGTCTGAAGCAACTCACACACATAAAAAACACTAAAGGAATACCTCCCTTGAGTCGGTCTATGTGTTTCTTTTGGCACCAGATGGAGAATCTCTTCCATTTGGACAAGTAAGACCTCTGAGTATTCGGTTTCCTGGCCATCTGCAGGAATTGTAGTACGTCCTCAGGAAAAAAAAAAGGTGTCTAAAGGGAATTAGAAGTCTACCGCCCAAAGAATTAAGTTCAAAGTAGTTAAGTGAGGGTGAGTCAGAGTTCCCCTGTCTTGTGTGAGAAGATCCACCCTATTAGGTAACTTGTGATGGTTGCCTTTAGCTAAATGCAGACGAAGAGAGAACCAGTGCTGTCTTCGGCAAAAGGTGGTCACCAACAAGATTTTTGGCTTGTTCTGATGAATCTTCAATAAGGGGAAGGGAGGAATGCATACAGAAGCATCCCCTTCCATGAGAAATAAAGGGCATCCACCTTCCCTGCCAGCGGGTCTGGGGCTCTGGCACAAAATAGTGGAAGCTGTCTGTTCAGAGGGGAGGCAAAAAAGCTCTATTTGAGGTGTACCAGACTGGTGGAAAATGTCCAGAAACACATCTCTCTGGAGCATCCATTAGTGGGATTGAGTCATAGACCTACTTAAGGCATCTGCCAGAACATTTTGAGCTGATGGAATGTCGACTGCATGCAAAGTGACTTTTGATGGGAGATTGCATCACAAAGCCTGAAGTGCCAGCCTGCAAAGCAGATAAGACTTCGTCCCCCCTGTTTATTCACATACAAAAGGACTGTGGTATTGTCCATGAACAACTTCAGGGGGTCTGCTTGAACAGAAGGTTGAAAGGCCTGAAGTGCCAAGGTAAAGGCCCTCATTTCCTTTACATTTATGTGTTCCTTTTGAAATGGGGGAGACCAAAGGCCCTGCATCTTCAGGGTTACCAGAGCTCCTCCCCACCCCAAATCTGAGGCATCTGTCTACAGTTGCTGCACAGGAAGAGGAGGTCACAGAGGAAGACCTGGATTCAGAGTAAAGTGCTGCACCCACCATTGCAATTCTGTCTTCAAGCATGGATGAAGAGGAAGAGGAAATTCTAAAGGATGAGCATGTTGGGACCACAGAGATTTGTGGAACCATTGGAACTTTCTCATATGAAGCCTGGCTAAGGGTAACTTGGGAATAGTGGATGCCATGAACCCTAGGAGTCTGAGAAATTGTCTGGCTGTCAAAGATGAAAGCATCAGAAGACCCTGAGAGTATTCTGTCAAGAACTGTATCTTATGAGGGGGCATCAAAGCTATCATGAGGTCTGTCCTGATTCTGCACCACAAAAAGACCTGAGCCTGGGAAGAATGAGGAGGGTTTTTTTGTAACCGACAGTGAACCCCAAGCTTTGAAGGAGGAGGATGGTTTTCTGTAAATTTTCAGTCAAGAATTCTGGATGAGCTGCCCAAATGAGGAGGTTGTCCAGGTAAGGGAAAACCTGAATGCCCTGAAACCTGCAAAAAGTGATAACAGGAGTCAAGCATTTGGTAAAAACCCTTGGAGCCATGGAGAGGCCAAAGGGCAAACAGAGAACTTAAAATGAGAGGAAGCAGCAGAGAAATGCAGACATTTCCTGAAAAGCAAGTGAATAAGGATGTGAAGGTAAGCATCTTGGATGTCCAATGAAACTAGAAAAGCTTGGACAGGATCAGGGGGGACAAGGTTTGGGGAGAGATGTGGAAGGAGGAAACCTTGAGAAATAGGTTGAGATGGTAAAGGTCTAGGATGGATCTCCAAAGACCATCCTTTCTGGGGACCAGAAACATCCTTGGGTAGGATCTCTTTCCTATCTGGTGAGTGGGAACAGGCTGAATGGTGCCTTGCAGAAGCAAGTTCTGCAACACTGAAAGAAAGAGGTGAATTTGAGTCCTAGGTGGTTAGGTGATACCCATGAAGGAAGGAAGAGAATTCAAGATCATGTAATATTCATTTTAAACAATAGACAGAACTCATTTGTCTGAAGTGATATTTGTCCAACAGGAAAGGGAATGAGCAATGAACTGAGATATGCAGACATTGTTGAGACTGGCCATGTAGTCAGAGACTATGTGGCCCATCTGGAAAGGGCTGTTTGGGACTGGAAGCAGGCTGACTTTTAGAAACAGAAGGCTGCTTATGAGAACCCTTCCTAGGTCTGGATGGAGAGGGTCTGAAACATTTTCCTAACAAACTGTGGTTTTGTAGGGTAAATTCTGCTGAGTTTAGTAACTGGGGAAATGAAAATGTACTTACGTTCCTGAGGTCCTACCCCTTTTCCTGAAGTGATTTAAAGAGTGCAGGAGCATTAGCCCCAAAACAGTACAATTGTTCAGAAGGGCCTCCATGAGTTTAGCTCTGATGTCATCAGGCAGGGGTTATAATCTAAGCTATGAGAACCTCCTAAAGACAGTGCCTGAAGCTGCAGCTCTAACAGAGGACTCTGTAGCATCATAACTACACTTTATAGAATGACTTTTCACCTGAGCTGAGCTAGCCAGCAAGGAGGACAGCCGAGCCTTAGTGGGAGAATCTGGCAACTCAGACAGTAGCTGGGATACCTGGGTCAGCAAGACCGAAGCATACTTAGACATATGTGTTTGGTAGTTGATGGCCCTGAAGGACAAAGTCGCTGAAGTATATACTTTTTTGCCCAGTCTCTCCATAGTTTTGTTATCTTTATCAGAGAGATGCAAGGAAGTGGAATATAGTAGTCCAGAGTAGGGTGTATCATCTGATACAGACACTACCCCAGGATCAACAGGAGGGTATCTGAGAAGGAAATTACTGTCCTCAGGGACCTTGTAAAACCTGCCTGGCTGTTTTGGGGCAGGAGGTGAGAGTCAAGTGCAATGGATGCTGAAAGAAAGGCATCCATGAAAGCAGGCAACACAGGTAGAATAGCAGAAGGGGAAGGAGAATAAGTTTCTAAGAGATCATAGTATCTCGTCTCTCTTCTTTGAGGCACTCACCAAAGCCATGGATGAGGGTAAGGTGGTTCACACAGCCTATCTTGACCTCGCCAAGGCTTTTGACACCATCCCCCATTCTGGAATTATAGCAAAACTCACTAAACTAGGTATAAATCCCTACGTCACAAGATGGGTTGCCAACTGGCTCACTGACAGAACCCACACTGTAAAAGTTGCAGACTCCAAATCTGACCTCAAAGCAGTGACAAGTGGAGTGCCACAGGGTTCAGTCCTGGGACCTCTCCTGTTTGTTATCTACTTCTCTGAAGTACAGGCTAGCACAGAAGGTCTCTGGCTAACGAAGTTCACAGATGACTACAAACTAGGAGCCATAGTCAAGTCCCCAAATGATGTGGACATCCTACAGAATGGCCTCACTGAGACCGATGCCTGGTGTCAAAGCCATGGCCTCAAGCTCAATGCCAAAAAGTGCAGTGTCATCCCCTTTGGTAAAAACTCTGTACCCATGACCTACCACATAGGCAGCAATCTATTTAACACTGAATGCATGATATGAGATCTTGGGACCCAAGTGGACAGTAGTCTCTCCTTTGATAGTCACATCACCACAGTAGTCAGGATGTCCTTCTACTTGGCACACCATCATAAAAGGGTTCTCATCCAGGAAAAAAGAGGTCATCGTTCCCCTCTACTCGACACTCATTAGACCCACAATAGAGTACAACACCCCTTTTGGAATGTACCTCTCAAGACATCTGCAGCAGCTGGAAAGGCCACAGAAGTACCTCACAAAGAGGATTACTGGACTCAAACAAATGCCCTACACTGACCGCCTCAAAAAACTCCAGCTTTACTCCATAGCATATCGCCTACTCTGAGGTGATCTCTGCCTAACATATAAAGCTATGTCAAACCCAGAGCTGTTGGACATGCTACACCTAAAGAAATCCCAATCCCTCCTAGCTACATGCTCTAGGGACTTAAACCTTGTCACCACAATAAACAGGACATGCTGGAGGGATATATTTCTGTCCCAGAGACTTCCTATACTCTGGAACAAGTATGAGTAGAAAAACTGCAAGGAACCACCACGATGCAAAAACGATAATTTATTTTTAAAACGAGACAAGCTCACGCTCCCACCCCACCATGCTTCATCAGCATTATACTATACTCTGGAACAAGCTACCCATCTATGTCAAGCAAAGTTCTTCATTAGCACTCTTCAAGAAAAATCTTGATGAGTGGATGGTAAATAGGAAATACACCACGGGGATCACCTCTGTGTCTCTGCTCGACAGTGGCACAGGAAAATAACTTTCTTGGGTGGCGTAAGCTATGAAACCTTGCTGGCTAGGCTTACATAGGCCCTTGGGCTGATAGCCTAGTACCTACCTATGAACCTATGAACCTATGAACATCTAAAAGCTGAGAACAGTCACACTTGAAGAAATCTCTCTCATTCTGGAGATAGTCTCCCTAAAAGCAATGTCTCCATCAGGAGAGTCAGTATCAGTGGACTCTTCTTCTGGGGAAGCATACCCCAGAGGAGAAGCAATCTGTGTGGAATATGCCAGTGATTCATCTGAAGAGGAATTTTCCTCTTTAGAAAGAGCCTCCTGCAACTCTGATCCTGTATGAACTGGAGGGAGGTACACTGGGAAACAACAATAGCAGAGACAGGTCTCAAGACCGTGAATGCATTGAGAATGGTTTGGGAGAAGGCCTGCCAATCAGGAGAAAGATCCTGAGCAAGAGCAAGATGTTTCACTTCATGTTTCTTATTCAGAGGAAGGGCAGCTGATGGTGGGAAGAAGGGGATAAAAAAGCCTAATTTCCTGGGCAAATATCAGGCCTTGATCTGTAGAACTGGTAGGAACAGTACAATGAGAGGTGTCCTGAATGAGTTGTGGTTCCCACTTACCATCCTGTGTGGACATTTGTGCGACCTCTGCAGACATGCTGGGGACAGTATCCTTAGCAGTGTACAAAGTGGCACCTGCTGAAGGAGTAGAGCTAACCACTGCATGGACCTCTTGACCTTCATCAGAATCAGGAAGGATGTCCCATCCCAGAAGTGCAGCCAAAGTTTCAGGCCTAATTTTCTTGGCCTTCTTCTTTGGAGGGTCACCGGATGGCTTGGGAGTACCCTCTATCACAAGCGCTAATTGCTTTACCTGCTGGTCCTCTAAATAAATATTCAAAGCAGAAAGATGGCTATGGATTATCTTAGGGATGAATACCTAACAGACAGAACAGGATTTGTAATCGTGTGCCAACCCAAAGCAAAAGAGACACTAATCGTGGCTATCCTTGTGTGGATTATGTCTTCCACAATGGCAATTGTCTTTCTTGGATGACCTTGGAAACAGGAATAACAAGAAATAAGCAAAAAATAAAGCCCAGTGGATCACTTATCTGACAAAATCAGCAGCACTCAGTGAACGGGCGAATGTTGGGAGATGGTGTTCGGACTGTCAGCAGAGAAGTTCCGAGGATGGTACATGCAGACAGCATCTTTATGGCCATGCACTCTGTAGCATTCATTTGACAACTCACATACCTAGCAATACCTAAATGCTTTTGTATACTGAACGGACGTTTGGGTCACCTAGGTGGGGAACTTCCTCACATTATGAATACTACAACATGTGAATATAAGGACATCTTCTTATACATTGAATATTTACCGGAAAATCTCTTTCAGAATCTGCCACAGAATGCTGTGAGGGTAAGGTTAGTTTGTTTTTGCTTTCTTGTATTTTGTATTGCTTCATTGCCTTCTTCAATTTTGTATGTTGTGGTTTATTTTCTTTACACAGTTTTATTTGTATTCTTCTTTAATTGCATATTTAAACAAGAAAAGAGACCACAGATGTGTCTCTTCTGAGTCACACAGAAATTAAATTTCCCCATCATCCCACCCTGGTGCTGTTTTAAACTTAACTATCTTTTTAGCTGCCTACCCCTTATGTTAATCTGACCACATATTTCTTTCCTCTCCTCTTTCACTGGCTATCATTTTGTGAAATCACCCCTTCAGATATTTAAAATTAGTGGCCATCCCACTGTATTCCATACAACCAGTATACAAAGTGCCCACCCCTCCCAACCTGTCTTGCTCTTTTAAAATTAGTGGCTCTCCACTTACATACATGAACTGAAGTCACCCCCTTCATACCTAACTGCTTAGTGCAAACTGAAACACTTAGGATATTAACCCATTTTTCCATCTTACCTTTAAAATCTGCAAGATCTAGTCCACGATTATCAATTACTGGACAGCCCACATTCTCCCTTTCAGTAATCATCTTGGGATTAGTGTTTCTTTTTTGCTCCTGGAGAGAGAAGAATCACAGGGACATTATTTCCTGGAGACTGCTGATCACCAGAAAGCCTAATAACTACTTCATAGATGCCAGCTTGGAATGTGTGCTTATATTTTGCTCCTGGTGACAGAAGGAGCAGAGTGCATTGATTCCTGTTTCTGATTTCACAGTGAATATTTGTGTTGGACCTACTTGATTGGTCTGGATGCAATTCAAGGTATCTACCAGGAAAATGCTACAACAAGCCTACAGACCCTTGCATCATCACGGACAAGACTGTTGATCACCAAAGAACCTGTGGCCTGCTTCTCAACTTAGGAATGGTGCTAACGTTTTGCTTCTGGTGAGAAAAGAAGCAAAGGAGCATTGTATCCCAGCAGCGTGAAACTGTGGTGAGACCAGCACTAGTAGTAGCCAGGCAGTAGCCAATCACTCGAATCCTCTCTTTTCATAATTCTTGACAAAACTAATTCTTTCTTTTCAGTAGGTACTGCTTGATTTGTTGCTGTCTAACCTAACTTCAGAATATCTCCCTAAATACTTCAGCCATAAATCATCGGGGTCTACTTATTAGTTTCTCCTCAAGTGTTTTGGCAATGGCCTGAATAGAGATAGACACCTTGAGCTGGCATTTTTCCTGTAAAAGCATTCGTGAAATTTCACCAATACCTAGTTGCACACAGATCAACTAGTTTGCAGTACCAAGCACTGCCCCCAGAGTTGCAAACCAGATACTCCTGACATTACTTTATATTATCACTGGAACTTTATAATCAATAAAAAGGCCTGTTTCCATGGATATGAACTTTCCCACTATCTTCATTATCATTTTGGTGGATATGGGCATCCTGAGGCTATGCAGAAATCACCTTACTGGTTAATTCTCAATGCTAATGGAAGCAAAGCTCTCACATAGAAGCACTCCTAATGTCAGTCAGGTTGGTAGCAGTACTTACGCTGCACCAATCACACACATTTCAAAGCAGACACATAGACACACGTATGCTAAGGCACTTATATGCAACCTTCCTAAACCCCAAAGACCTCCTAGATGAAGTACAAATAACAAATACCCTCAGCAGCCCTGAATGCACTCTTTCAAAACAACACACATATCAACACATACAGCCACATCTCATGGAGTCTCTACTACTAAGCACATAAGGCAAGCCACCACACAATCCAACATTCTGGTCATTGGAGACTCCATGGTGAGACACACTGATGTCCATCTCACCAGAATGAGTAAGGAGAAAGTCACGGTAAATTGTTTATCAAGGCCCAGGATCTGCCACATTATGCACACACTCACGTCACTGCACAACAAGTACCAGTATGACACAACCATAGTCCATGTGGGTGAAAATGACTTGAGACATACCTCCTTAGACTATATGAAGACAGACATCACGGAGCTCTCAGAATATGCATTTCAGGCTGGTATGAGTAGGACTGAGCAGCATTTTACTTTCTCTAGTTACGATGCCACATTATGAACAGAATTAAATAACTGGCTTAGTTTCTGGTGCCATTCTATGGGTGTGCACTATTTGTCAGCAAGGAAGGAGATGTATGCATAGCTCTCAACTGTCCAGATTTTTGTAGAATGTCCAGATTTTTGCCTCATATTTTTGGTGTGTTCCTCATAAAATTTGTGTTTTTCTGGCAAATCACTGAGGTCTGAAGTCACTAAATAAATACAGACAGAGTTCCAGACTTTATATTCCACAGAAAATGCATGCTAATACAAAACCTGTTATCCTATCAGCATCTTAAATGTTTAAGAGCAATATTTAAAACTTGTCCCTACTTTTGGGCCGTTGTCCCCATTATTTTTGGCTTTGTACAGATTTCCTGACCTAAGAGGTTGAAAGGTATGGATGGATGGTCTGCACCTCTCCTGTCTAGGCTTTTAAATATTAGCTAAAACATTGTTCTCCACAATAGTGCCAAACTGAAGTACTTCTGACATAACAAATCAAAACCAAGAAAATCTAATGGCGTTACTGCTCAATGCTAGTATAAAAATACTCCATGCACTACAAGTTCTCTTCTCCTCAACCTAGAGAATGCTGACATCTGTGCAGTCACTGAGACATTGTTTAAAGCCACAGAGAGAACACAGGCAGTGCAAGACTATAATGCCTTCCACTCATTTAGATCAGCTACTACACAGACAGGGACTAAAGGTGGAGGTGTTTTGAGTTAATAATAAATATAACTCAAGGCTGGTCAAACAAGGGAATGCACTTGAGCTTCTTCATGTTCAAATCACCATAGGCAAAATCCCGGGTCTATATTAGAACACTGAACTTTCAAAATTTAGAGTGTTCTAATATCGAACCCTAGTAATTGAAAATTTAAAATGGCGAACATACAGAACAGCAAATTTTTTTCCTAGGGAAAAAATTTGCTGTTCCAAAACACATACACACAACACAAGCACACCAAACAAACAGCAATCCACACTCATACACCTAAAATCTTACACCTAACCCTACACTAAACTATACACACACCACTAACTATCCACTTACCTTAACCCAAACCCTAACCCTAAGGTACGTCACTATCGCACACTCACCTCACCAGCTCCCTAACCCTAACTTACCTAATCCACCCTAACCCTCACGTCCACACAATCGCACACTTACCTAACCCGCGCCCTAACCCTAAGTCACCTAACCCGCCCTAACCCTCACATCCACACAACCGCACACTTACCTGAACTCGACCCGTAACTTTCCACTACAGCTCTGAAAATACCGAAGCAAAAGAAACGGACAACCAAATTCTTTCCATAGGAAAAAATTTGGTTTTCTGTTTCTTCGATATTTTCAGCATTCGCTGAAAACGGGTCGATATTAGAACACTCGAAATTTTGAAAGTTTAGTGTTCTAATATAGACCCCAAAATCCCATACCACTTCCTTGCAAGCTATAGGTCTCCCTCTATGACACAGGAAACCAATACCATGTACTTAAACTTACTGGAAACAATCACAATCCAACCCAATACCATATTCATGGTCCACTGTAATTACCCCAGTGTTAACTAGGACTCATATATGACACCAAACGTACAGGGACAGAAATTCCTGTGTTTTGTAAACACAAACTCCCTGGACCAGAATGTCAGTACACCAAGCAGGGGAACAACCATACTGGATCTGGTCCTCACTAATACGGGAAAGTGCTGTACATCCACTAGTGTAATAACTTATCTGGTAAAGTCAGACCACAAAATGGTCTCCTTTGAAGTAAAAATAAAACCTGGAACCACAGCTAACCCAAGAATATTCAGGAACTACTCCAAGGCTAACTTCCTACTATTAAGAGATAACCTGGCAAAATGTCAAGTCCCCATAAACCCTGAGATCACTGCTGCCACACTAAACTGTTCACAGAAATCCTAGGAGTAGAGGGTTGTTGGTGTACATGAGGCAGTTGCTACACTGCCTTAGGATGTCCATGTCAACTAAGCTGGCTGGAGAAACTGTGGAAAATTGTCCATCCATAGTTCTAGGTACATTTATATGATCAGAAACAGGAAGAGGTCAGGAAAAGATTCAGAAGTACTAGAAATTCAAAGTGCATGACCTATCATGCTTTCTGGAATTTCTGTTTAACTGCAGCCTCATAAATGGAGAACAGCAATATTCTGCACAAAGGTGGGCCATCCACAGATGCCGGAAACTACAGACTCATAACTCACAATAATTTCATATATAAAGCCAGGGAGAGAATTATTATGGAAGCAATCAATAATGACATAGGAAACCTCCAAACATTGCACTTATCCCACCCCAGTTTGGTTTCATCAGGGGCAGATCATGACTACTCAACCTGATGGACTTCTTTGAGAAGGTCACCAAAGCAATGGATGATGGCAAAACTGTTTACACTACTTAGCTTGAACTGGACAAGGAATTTGACACAATACTCCATTCAAGCATTATTGGCAAACTCAAGAGGTTAGGTATAAACCCTTATGTCACCTGGTGGATAGCCAGCTGCCTCGCAAACAGGATCCAGGAGACTAGAATTGGTGAGTTTACCTCTACAAAGAGGTAAGTCACAAGTGGAGTCCCACTATGATCAGTCCTGATTCCACTCTTTTTTGGAATTTATTTCTCTGAAGACAAGGACAATGTCAATAGCCTCTGACTGACTAAATTTGCAGATGATTGCAAATTAGGAGAAGTCATAGAATCCTCAACTGACACAAGTGTTCTCCAGGAAGGGGTGAAACAGACAAATAACTGGTGTCAGAGCCATGGACTAAAACTAAATTCCAAAAAATGCATAATAGTATCCTTCAGGAAGTCATACAAATCCTGGAAATTATCATATTGACGACACACCCTATGAGAAGATCCAGTAGTCATGGACTTGGGGCCACTCATATACAGGAATCTAGCCTTTGACCATCACTAGTTTACAGTAGTAAGGAAATCATTTTATCTTGTGCAACTTATAAACAAAGGTATGGCATCTAGGTCCAAGGACCTCATTGTTCCACTGTCTTTGGCATTCGTCTGACCTGTCATTGAGTATGGTGCCCCCTTTGGTATGTACCTAACCAGTCATATCCAACAACTGGAATGTTGACAGAAGTTTCACACTAAAAAAATTAAGGGCATAAGTAACACATCTTTTGCACACCACCTCAAGGCCTTATTCATTTAGTCTGTCTCCTACAAGCTTTTGAGGGGGAGAACTATGCTTGGCATACAAGGCATTCTCAGATCCCACCCTGATGAACAGTACCAGAATTACCCATTCTAAAGACTTAAGTCTTGCCTCTGATAATAAATAGGACCTACTGGAGAGATAGGTATGTATCCCACAAACTACCCTTTCTCTGGAACAGGCTCCCCATCCATGTAAAGCAGAGTTCCCAATCAAATTCATGTGTAACTTGGACAACTGGATGGAGAACAGGAAACTCATCATTGGCTTGGCACCTCTGTCTGTAATGGAAACAGGCAGCCTGTAAATGTTTCATCTCCCAGGCCCCTGCTTCTCAATGTTTCATCTCCCAGGCCCCTGCTTCTCAATGTTTCATCTCCCAGGCCCCTGCTTCTCAATGTTTCATCTCCCAGGCCCCTGCTTCTCAATGTTTCATCTCCCAGGCCCCTGAGATTGTAGTAGTTGTTAGCCTAGGACACACCTATGATAGAGTCTGTGCTACACGAGAGATTAGAAAATGCATTACTTTCCTGCCAGCAATTCTAACTACAAACTTGCTCTATGCCAAATTTGATAACTACAAAATATTGAATGAGAACAAATCCTTAGCATGAACATTTTATTTATATCAAGTCTAAAGTTACTTCCCACTAAAAACTCATATAATGTGTCAAAATCTAACATTAATCTCACACTCAAACATCATACTAGCTGAATAGTTGCTTTAATTTCCTGATGCCAGCAACTGAATGGCCATTTCTTCCACAACTACTTTGTAAAGCCCAACAAAGAAACACAACCTTAACTTCAACATACCAATCAATAGTCCTGCAATTGCCCTCAGCCTCCTTAATTTATTATCTAGTCCTTAGCCTCCCTTGCCTAACCTGAACCCCTACTCAACTTCTCCCCTATCTAAAAAATCTCACTTTTTCCATCGCAACCATAACACATGTCTACTCTTTTATCATGTCAAACTACTATCATTTTACTGTAACTCCTTTCAATAAATACTTTCTAACTTCACAGTATCTCCTCCACTACCCCATCTCTAAACACAAGTCTTATTATTAGTCCACTATTTTTGAACCCAAATAAACCTGTACTGTCTAGTTGTATCTTACCCTGTCTGCATTATACAGGGTTTTGTAACTGTAATTTCATTTAAACTGGTCTGTACTCAATTAATATCTATTTTGAACATTATTAATATGTTGCTAACAAATGTTACTCAGAGCTTATCTCCAAATAATGATGTATTATCTTTCAATTTATTGATGTATTACCATTTCTACTATTATATTATAGGTTCATAGGCTGGTACTAGGCTATCAACCCTAGGGCCTATACAAGCCTAGCCATAACAATTCCCTGGCTATTTCTTCCCACAATATTTACTTCCCTGGATCCCTATCTAGCAGGGCGACTGACGTGATCCCTGGGGTAAACTTCCTATCTCCCATCCAGTCGTCAAGGTTCCTTTTGAAGAGGGCCAAGGAGGAGCTCTGCTTGACATGTATGGGCAGTCTATTCCAGAGTATGGGGAGTCTCTGGGTCAGGAATCTATCCCTCCAGCATGGTTTGTTCATTGTGATGACAAGGTTTAGATCCCTGGAGCGTGTGGCTCTGAGGGATTGGGATTTCTTTAAGTGTAGCATGTCCAACAGCTCTGGGTTTGACATGGCCTTGTATGTTAAGCAGAGATGACCTCTGAGTAGACGATATGCAACAGAGTATAGCTGGAGTTTTTTTAGTTGGTCAGTACAGGGCATCTGCTTTAAGCCTGTGATTCTTTTAGTGAGGTGTTTCTGCGACCTTTCTAGTTGTTGCAGATGTCTTGTGAAGTACATACCAAACGGGGCATTGTACTCTATGATGGGTCTAATGAGGGATGAGTACAGTAGGACAACGACCTTCTTTTTTCTGAATGAAAAGCCCTTAATTATGAGGAGTGCCACACAGAAGTATTTCCTGACTGTTGTGGCGAAGTGGTTATCGAAGGTGAGACCACTGTCCACCTGTGTTCCTAAGTCTCTTATCACACTTTCGGTGTTTAGTGTACTGCCGCCTATGTGGTAATTCATGGGTACATGTTTTTTCCCAAAGGGGGTAACTGTACACTTCTTGGCACTGAGCTTGAGCCCATGGCTCAGGCACCAAGCATCTGTTTCTGTAAGGCTCTTTTGTAGAATATCCACATCATTAGGGGATTCAATAATGACTCCCAGTTTAGAGTCATCTGCAACCTTTGTTAGCCAGAGTCCCTCAGTGTTGGCCTGTACTTCAGAGAAATAGATGCCAAACAAGAGCGGTCCCAGGACTGAACCCTGAGGTACTTCACTTGTCACTTGTCTGGATCTGGATTTGGAGTCAGCTACTGTTACAGTGTGGGTTCTGTCAGTACGCCAGTTGGCAACCCATCGAGTGACATAGGGATTTATGCCCAGCTTAGTAAGTTTATCTATGATTCCAGAGTAGGGGATGGTATTGAAGGCCTTGGCAAGCTCCAGATAGGCTGTGTGAACTGCCTTACCCTCGTCCATGGCTCAGGAGACTAATTCGAAGAAGTCATTCAGGTTCAGGAGACACGATCAGCCCTTCACAAACCCAAACTGGGTGGGGTCCAGTGTTTGAATGTTGCCAATGTCTTTGTTTATAAGTTCCATGATAATACGTTCCATGGCCTTGCAAATCAGGCTCATCAGACTGATGGGATGGTAGTTCCCAGGATCCAAGGTGGATGCCTTTGTGGAGTGGGATAACTGTAGCTGTGTGCCACTCATTGGGCATGAAGCCTGAGGTGAGGCTATGATTAAACATGACACTTGGTGAGGTGTCAGTTCATTTTGTAGTTTGTGTAGTACACAGCCCGGGATGTCGTCTGGTCCCATGAATGCTGTATTCTTAGTATTGGAGAGTGCATTTTTTACCTGTGTGGCTGTGATTACCGGAATTTGGAGCATTGATTTACCATGTTGGTAATGACCAGGTCCAGGATATTGGAGCCCCTGGTGGGACTATGGATTAGTTGATCCAGGGCATTGGAATTTATGAATTCCAAGAACCATTGGGCAAATGTGTTGGTACAAGATTAGTTTTCCAAGTTAATGGTAGGGAAGTTGAAATCACCCAGTATTAGGCTGCTTGGCTGTATCTTAATATTTTCCAGTATGTTTAGAAAGGTGTAGTGAGAATCTTGGGGCATGGTGGGGGATCTGTAGCAAGCTACAATTTGGATTGCAGTCTTACCTAGTGTTAGTTGCACCTGGAGAATTTCGGATGCACTGTGTTGGGCAACTAGCCTGGAGGTGTGAATATCCTTGGTGAATATGGACACTCCTCCACATTTAGTGTTTTGGTCCTGGTTTGGTGGCCAAAAAGTGTGGTAAGAGTTGTAGCCTGGTATTGCAGGGGTGCTCTCTGGAGCTTTGAACCTGGTCTCAGTTATTGCACAGATATCGATGTTCTCCATTTTTAGGAGTGCCTCAAGAGAGTGCATTTTGAGATTTAGACTTCTAGCATTGAGTAGCATTACCTTCAGATATTGCATACTTTTACCTGTTACTGTGGTGGTGTTGTCATTTGAGCCTTGCCTAAAAATGGCACTACAGGGGTGGGAAGAGCCTTAGCCAGTAACCTGAATCCCAGGGGAGACAGGTGCAGACCATCTCTGGCAAAGCATAGTGGTTTGTTGATCATGTCATCCCAGGAAGACAGATACTGGCTCCACTTTGAATGACACCAGAAGCTTAGCCAATTGTTGAAGTAAATCATTTTGTCCTTATACTGTGGCATCATTCTGGGTGACGGCAGGATGCTACTCATGGCTAGGATCATACCTGCCTGGGCTACATGATCCGAGAGCTCCTCCATGTCTCTTTTCATGTAGTCCAGGGAGGTACGTCTCAAGTCATTCACTCCAACATGGACAATGACAGAGTCGTATTTGTACTTGTTGTGGAGTGACTTGAGTGCATGCATTATGTGATGGATCCTGGCACCCGACAGGCAGCTGATTGTAATTTTCTCTTTGCTCAGCCTGGTGAGTGGGACATCAATGTGCCTGACTATACAGTCACCTATGACTAAAGTGTTGGGTACATTGTCTTGCCTTAGGGACTGTTGTTGGGTGGCACACTGGTGTTGTGAGCTATGTGTCACTTTGGTTGTGACTGGTGTTTGTTTGCATTTCAGCTTCAGAGGTCCTTGTTGCTTGGGCAGGTTAATGTTAAGGGCCTCCGCATATGTGGGTTTAGTGTTGCTCTGTGTGGGTGTTAGTAGTGAGGGTTTTGAAGGGCTCTGTGTTGGCTGAGGTGTAGTGCGGGTGTTAACCTTCTCCTCTTGATTGTCTAGCACAATCTTGGCTGGAGAAAAATGATTTCTGCCTGACTTACAAGAGACAGAGCTGTGGTCTTGAAGGTTTTAATATGCAGTTAAAAGCAGAATACAAGCAAAACACAAAGTAAAGAAAACAAATCACAGTATTCAAAATAAAAAAGGCAATAAAGTAGTACAAAATACAAAAAATAAAAAGCAAACTAACTTTTCCCTTACAGCAAAGTGTAGCAGAGTCTGGGTGAGCCTTTCTAGTAAATCTCTGAAATGTTTTATTTTACCCCTTAAATAGAAGGTTTAGTTCCTAGCTCCAATCCCTCAGTTCACAGATGATTAACCTTAACTGACCTCTTCTATCTTATGTGTGACTCCTTAACTGACTTCTTCTAATTTCTGTCTGACTCACAAGAGACAGGCTGTGGTCTCTTTTCAAGTTTTAGCATGCAGTTAAAAGCAGAATACAAGTAAAACAAGAGGTAAAGAAAACAAATCACAGTATTCAAAATAGAAAAAGGCAATAAAGTAATACAAAATACAACAAATAAAAGCAAACTAACCTTTCCCTCACAGCAAAGTGTAGCAGAGTCTGGGTGAGCCTTTCTAGTAAAGGCTTTCTAGTTATGTAAAAGTAGAGCTTTTCTCCCCAGGCCTCTGCTGAAAAAGGGCTATCTAGCTCAGTCAGACATTCCCAGTCAATAAATGTAAAATAAAACAATAAATAAACAAATAAATATCACAGGTCAGAGTCTTAAAATAAAGATCTTTCAATTCCATTTCATTCCAAATACATTATCATTTAAGCTAAGCGAAGGCCACTGTAGTTAGTCTCTAACAGTTCTAATATTATGTCATTTTGGGAAACACCAATTACTGAACAAAAATATCAAAGCCAAGAAATAGATAGAAATATATATGAGAGAGAGAGAGAGAGAAAGAAAGAGAGAGTAATGTAAAAATTAATGCACTTCGAAAAGGTAATGGTGTGTAACTCGATGATTTGACTTAGCAGCGTGCATGATTGGCTAAATAAGTTACATATATAATACAATTAAAAATACATCTTTAAAAAAGCTGCACTCAATAGATTCACACTTGTAAAGACTATGACCACCTAAAAAATTAAGCCAGGAAAAGAAACAGTAGATAAGAAAATTGTAATATGAGACTATAAAGACAGCACTAAAGTGATCCTGCTATCAGCAAAATCAAAATATTAAATTGGCCAATAAAGCTCTGGACATGCATGTTTCGGCCTTGTTATGGCCTCATCATCAGAGCACAAGTGGTCTGTTTGACTTAGCATTAGAAACACAAGGCTGTTATACCCAGCTGATGTCCATTACCATTATGGTGTCTGCAAAATATCAAAGCCCCAACAGCTAGTGGGGTTTGGCTTTATTGGCTGAATTTGTCCATTAATTAGCTTAAAAAGAAAAATAATCATGGGCATTCAGAATCACCATATAGCTGAAACACCTGATGTTCTTAAGGGTCGTTTGCATATATCCCATATGCCTCAAATACAAGAGGTTTGAGGAATCACAATAAATAAATAAATAAACATTGTTAATATTAAAATGTTTCACCATTTTATAGCTAAATTCAGCTACTTACCCAGGAATATATAAAACCAACAATAAGTGTTATTACTTTGTTTACTAGGAATAATCCAACTGAACTAAAAGCCCATTTTCATTGGAGGTTAAGGAAGAAAAGTTCCACAGTTATACAGCAGAGGTGACAAACATCAACTTTACATGGACATTCTTGAATACATATACTACGTAGATGAAAAGAAAAGGACACTGAAAATAAATGATGTCTTACCGTAATTTTCCACCTGTGTTGTCGAGCTCCACTTATCCTTGACTTGTGGGTTTGGTTCTGTATCTCGGAACCGACTTGGCCATTACTCCAGCTCGTGCCCTTCAAAAACTCTCAAGCTAAGCTCTTACCCATAATACACCTCACAGAATGATCTCAGATCAACTTTGCATACAAAGGTGACAGATTGGAAATAACAAACCAGAGACCATATCTGTATTTCTAAGTGGAAGGAGTTAATTCCTCGGATAAAGGTCCATTTCACCAATAAACGGAAGGGCAGGGGGAAGGAGGGTGGGGATGTCAAGGATAAAGGAAGATCAGCAACACAGATGGAATGTTATGGTAAGACATAACTTCTTTATCTGATGTTGTTAATCCACTTAATCCTTGACTCATGGGACAGAGCTCCAGCTACCTGCTAAGTCCGTGGAGTTCTCACGGAAGAATATTCCTGAACACCGTCAAACCAAAAGCTTGTAATGGGTAGGTATAAGGGGAAGCCCAGGTAGCCACTGCACAAGTGTCATCAATGGAAGCTCTGGAATGAAAAACTGCAGAAGTGGCTACTGCTCTGGTTGAATGTGCTTTGACAGGTCTTGGTAATTGCACCTTCTTCTTGTAATAAATGAAAGTTATACAATGTTTAAGCCACTTTAATAAGGTAACTTTAGAAACGGGCTTTCCCATAGAAGCAGAAGAAAAGGAAATAAACAACTGGTCCATTTTTCTGATTTCCTTTGTTCTGTGAAGGTATAAATACAATTGTCTATGTACATCTAGTAAATGAAGAGAATATTCACCCTTGTTAGAAAAATTGGAGTAGGACACTGGGAGTTGAATCGTCTGATTAATATTGGCTTCTGACACTACCTTAGATAGAAAAGAAGGATTTGTTGTTAAGGACACCCTGTCTTTATGAAAAGTAAGGTATGGAGGTTTGCAAGATAATGTCTGGATCTCAGAAATCCTTTTTACAGAAGTAATAGCTATAAGTAATATACTTTTTCAAGATAAAAACTTCAGATTGCAAGTCACTGCAGGTTCAAAAGAGGAACTAATTACTGACTGAAGTATGAGATTCAAGTCCCAAGGAGCAGAGGCATCTTTATATGGGGTCTGAGCATCAAAGGCCCTTTTAGAAAGGCTTTGCACAGTTTATGGGATACTGACGTTGAGTCATTCAGACCATTATGAAAGTTTGAAATTGCAGCTAGATGCACTCGTATAGTCGAAGCAGAAGCTCCTGCTTCATAAAGTAATGTTAAGAACTCCAAGATCTTATCGACTGGTGCTCAAACGGGATCAAGATTTGTCTTCAAAGGCCAATGTGAAAACTTTTGGTACTTACTGGAATATAATTTTCTAGTCGAAGGTTTATGGGAGGTTAGAACAATTCTTTGAACTTGGTAAGTAAGAGTCGAATGTCTGGCAATCACTGAAAGTGGAGAAGCCATGCAGTGAGCTTCAGATTGGACAGATTCAGGTGAATTAATCCATCCAGATGGGACAAAAGGTCTGGATCATGGCCCAGTGCCCAAGGTTTCTGAATTAGATGAGGCCAAAGAAAGGGAAACCAGACCTGGCAAGGCCAGAATGGGGCAATAAGAATTATTTTGTTCTTTGACCTACAGGCTTTCTTTAGAAACTGAGACATGAGATGAAACAGGGGAAAAGCATACAATAGACCAGGGGGCCAATTGTGGAGAAGATCATCTCTCGGTAACTCCCCTGGATGGGGAATCAGGGTGAAGTAGCTGCTGCACTTGTTGTTCAGGGGGGATGCAAAGAGATCGCAGCAGGGCTGGCCCCAGAAGAGGAATATCTTTTCCACCATGAGAGACCACTCATGGGGCATTAAGATGGTTATGCTCAATTTGTCTGCAATCACATTGGAACTCCCCAGAATATGTGCTGCAATTAGAAAGCAGTTGGATGAAATCAACCATTGTTATACTCTGAGTGCTTCTCGACAAAGAGGGTAAGACCTGGTACCCCCTTGTTTGTTGATTTGAATTGCAATCATCCCTGAGGGGAAGGTATTTTGGAATGCCTGCAATGCTAAAAGCACTGGCCTCATCTCTAGGGCACTGATGTGCAAATTGTCCTCTAGTTGCGACCATGTGCCTTGGACTGTCTTTCCCAGATAATGCCCCCCCCATGCCATCTGGGATGCATCCATGGTCACTATGGCTTGGGGTAGAGGAGGAACATAGGGTCTGTCTGACGTAATTTTGTTGGAGTGAAGCCACCAGTTCAGGTCTGTCTTGCACAAGCTGGTGATTAATATCGGCTGGGACATTGATTCAGTAAAGATCAATGTGATGCCAAGAGCCATTGAAGAATCTGCATGTGGAATCTGGCCAGAGGTACTAGAGTAACAGAAGCTGACATTGATCCTAGCATTTGTAGTAACAGATGTGCAGTCACCTTTTTGCTGCAAATAATCTGACTGACTTGCGATCTGATTCTCAAATCTTTACGGGGAAGAGATGCTATGCCTCTGCTCATGTTTAGCAATGCTCCTATGAATTCCAGTTGTTGAGTTGGCTATGGTTTTACTTTTCATAGTTTATAGTGATTCCTAATGTGGAACATGTTTGAAGAACATAGTCTACTGCCTTGAGAAGTAGATGCCTGGTGAGAGCTGTAAGGAGCTTCTCATCTAAATACGGAAACACACGGAATCCCTGCAGTCCAAAATGGGCTGTTACCACTGCCATACATTTGGTAAACATCCTGGTGGCTGTGGTGAGACCAAAGGGCAGGGCACTGAACTGGTAATGACTGGCTCCCAGCCAGAAGTGCAGGAATCTTCTGGATTGTTTGTCCGATTTTTATATGGTAATATGCATCCTGTAAATCTATTGAGCACATCCAATCAGCTTTTTTCAAAAATGGAAGTATAGACTGAACCGTGACCATCCAGAATTTGGTTTGTTGACTCAATTTGTTCAATTGTCTGAGATCCAGGCTCAGTCTCCAACCCCCTGTTATCTTTGGCACTAAAAAGAATCTTGACTAAACTCTGGATCCTATCTGGTCTGGTGGGACTGCTTGGATGACTCTTTTGTCAAGCAGCTTTTGAACTTCTAAGACTGCTGCATCCCTGTGACTGGGTGGAATGTCTGGGATTCTCTTCAATTGTTTTATTTTTTAAATTTTTTTTGAGAATGGAATATGGTAACCTCTGGTGATGATCCTTTGCACCCAGTTGTCAGTTGTTATCTTGAAGATTCCCTGGAACCCTGATTGTACGGGCCACCTCTGCCTCATGCGTGGCATCTTCCATTTTGCCTTCCTCCTCTGCCCCGAGGGAAGTCATTGCTGTGTGAGTCTTGAAACGGCCCTTGGAACTTTTTGAACTATAGCTTTCCACTTCTCTGTTTCCTGAAGTAGGGCCATTGAGGAGTGGAGAAGAGCACACCCACAGCAGACAGGGTCTTTCCATCTTTCTCACATCTAGCCAGAGTATCTTTAACTTTAGGGTCAAAAAAGGGATATTCCGTCAAACAGAACATTGATAAAAGAAGACGTAAATGGCTCTGTGAACTCACATAAGCACATCCAGGCATGACTCCTAATGGTTATGCCTGAGCCTGCTGCCCTCATCATCCCTTCGGCTGCATGTGCAATGAGCCTCATGGATAAATTACAAACAGACTTAAGGATTGCTATCTGAGAAATTACCTGTTCTTTAACCCCATTCAACTACTGCTCGTGTCACAGTATCTGAAAGTTCTTTTAAAAGATCACATTGAAGTTTTGTGAAATGTGCCATATAATTCAAGGACCTTAGTGCAAAGGTCGATGAAGCATACATGCACTTCCCAAATCTATCCATCATCCTGGACTCTTTATTAGGAGGATGAATAGTGGGACTTTCATCAGCAAGTTCCTTTCTCGTGGCTGCTGCTACCACCATGGCATCAACTGGTATTCTTTTCATCCAATGCTGCTGATTTTGGGGAGCTGACAAAATATTATCTGGTCTCTTTGGTATTAGTTTGATAGTGTCAGGTATCTTCCATGCCTGCTGAGCAAGCAGCTTAATCAGATCATCAGCAGGTGCAGAAATCCAGCAGGTAGAGGGTCAGCACAGAAAGTCTCTAGGTATACCACTTCCTCTATGGAAGCTTGAAAGAAAGTCCTCTGTTTCAGGATCTCAAGAATGTCTCCAAAGGAGACATCTTCTGTGGGTGACTATGGGGAACCTTCCCCTTCATCAAAATCAGTATCTTCAGTAAAAGACTATTCAGGGGAGTCAAAGTGCTTCCTCTTACACTTTCTCTTCAGGGGTAGCTCTTCTGTGGGATGGGTTAGAGATGTATCTGAAGAGGAGATGACCACAACAGTTGTATCCTGAGGCTTCAGCACCCACTGTTCCATGGTATAGGCTGAAGGAAACTCTGGGCAAGGGGAAGGGCATGGCTCTATATCCGACAAAAGAGGTGTTGACTGTGTGACCGCAGTGGACAATGCACTCTCCATAGCTTGGAAGGCTGCCCCCCCCCCCACAGAGGAGTGGGAGACCAAAACTGAAATAGACTGCTTCAGAAGCAAGGTCCGACAGCACATGGAGGAAGCTACCTCTGAAGCCAAAGCTGGCATCAAGCTAATGTCTGCAATGCCTTGAAAGGCATGGATAGTTCGAAAAGCCCAGAGTAGAATCATGCCCCTTAGAACTGTCAATGAAGTTGTGACCCCAGGAGGTCTCAGGTTCTGACAGAACTGAAGAGCTCAGTGCCATTTTTGGCACCAGAAAAGAGACTCTGACCAGTAATAACTCAGTGGAAACCAGAACTGTCAGAACTGGAAACTCTGAAGGCCCAGTTGGGGTCAGAGGAGGAACAGTTTATGGAATCGACAAAGGTAAGGTTCCTGAGCTTGGAAGATCGGGAACCATTGAAGAGGACAATCCCCTCGCCACCAAGAGCTGATCCACCAGCCTCAAAATATCAGATTTTGTGAGGATCTTGGTGGAACAGATTGAAGAGACCATATGGATGTGTCCAAGAAGGGACTAGGGGGTCAGTCTATGAAGGAATCAACTGAGGGGGAGTACCTGCTGCAAGGTAAATGTTTAAACAATTGTTTTGGTTCTGAACTAGTGTATAGTCTTGGACAGTGCTGAAACAGCTGGTGCAGAAGTAGGCAATGAGAACAAGTTCATTTCACCAGACGGTTCCAAAAGAACTGTAGGAACCTGAGATTTCTTAGGCATTTTAGAGAACTGTGTCAAAAAGACTGTTGGTACACAGCTGATCCTCTTCTTAGAATGCTTTGACGAAGAGCTCAGGGCCATTTTTGGCACCAGAAAAGAGACTCTGACCAGCACCAACTCAGTGGAAACCAGAACTGTCAGAACTGGAAACTCTGAAGGCCCAGTTGGGGTCAGAGGAGGAACAGTTTATGGAATCGACAAAGGTAAGGTTCCTGAGCTTGGAAGATCTGGAACCATTGAAGAGGACAATCCCCTCGCCACCAAGAGCTGATCCACCAGCCTCAAAATACCAGATTTTGTGAGGATCTTGGTGGAACGGATTGAAGAGACCATATGGATGTGTCCAAGAAGGGACTAGGGGGTCAGTCTATGAAGGAATCAACTGAGGGGGAGTACCTGCTACAAGGTAAATTTTTAAACAATTGTTTTGGTTCTGAACTAGTTGGAGGAGATATAGTCTTGGGCAGTGCTGAAACAGTTGGTGCAGAAGTAGGCAATGAGGACAAGTTCATTTCACCAGAAGGTTCCAAAAGAACTGTAGGAACCTGAGATTTCTTAGGCATTTTAGAGAACTGTGTCAAAAAGACTGTTGGCGCACAGCTGATCCTCTTCTTAGAATGCTTTGACGAAGAAGAAGTAGAAAAAGGAGAAATAATATCCGTTTTTGACTTTGCCAAACCAGATATGGCCTTATTGAAAGACGTTCTAATAAGTCCCTTCAGAACTGGTTTATTTTTCCTCTCAGTAAGGGCCCAGTGACTGAAGCCATGACAAATGGCACAGTCTTCTTGAAGGTGTACCAGGCTCAAATAGTATACACATAAGGAGAGTCTATTGGAATTTGGCAGTTTACATTCACACGTCTGGCATCTCCTAAAGCCAGAAGTTGCCTTAAATTTTTCAGAAGTGCCCATTTGTTTGTCAGCCATATCCCAGGCCACACACACATGCACACACACTACCAAGGAAGGAAAGCAGTGCTAACAAGGGTTCAGAGTTTAAAGGTCAAAGGACTACCAACAATGTTACGAAAGGTTACCTGAAAGTAAGGGAGGGAGGAAAGAAGAGAAGGAAAGAGAAAGGAAAAGTGCTAAAGATGGTATGATGACTTACCTTAAAAGGTAGGTAAAAAAATACTAATGATGGTAATACTAGAAACATAGATGTGTGAAAGAACCATAGCAGAAGAGGAGATGGGTATTACCAAAAAGGAAATTACTTATAAAGTGAGAAAGGAGAAAAAAAATGTTACTCACTAATCAAGAAATAGGTTGCTCAAGAGCTGTTTGATGAAAGCAGCAAACGAGATCTGAGGTAATTCTGCAAGAAACATTATGAATGTTACAAATAAATCATATGCCATATAGGACCAACAGCACTATAATGAAACACTAAAAAGGCAAATCAACTACTTTTCACAGAATATGGCCTTCATGAATGAGGTGAAGGACAGAAGTAACTTTTTTTCTGAAGGTAACAAAAAGTCAGTGTTAACTCTGTTTAAGAACATATGGGGCCCTCCCCAGTAACTAGAAAACTAGAAACTGTTGATATAAAAATGTTGAAACAAGATATTGAAACAAGATCCTCTGAAAAAAAAACACTTGAATTTTGTATGGAAACAGATGAAACTTTTTGCCATTTTTCTTCAGGGATTTAACCAATGGCCAACAAGCCTTTCTCCTCTCCATTACTTTAGATAAGTACTCTCCGTCAAATCTTATAATGTTCCCACTCACTTTAGGTGGGTTGTTAGACAAGGTTACTCTTAATTTAAGACATCTGTTAAAATGGGAATGTTAACAGTGATAGATCTAGGTGTATCTCTTTGGTTTGGTTGGTGAATTTAGTAGAGATCTTCATGCATATTTGGTGCTGTGAGGGGAAACCTTGAATACTGAGACTATTTGGAAAACATGTAGTGAAAAAGTTTACCATACTGTTCCCTTCTATATACTCTGGATATACATTATTCTAAAGTTATTTCTGCATTTTTTTAGTTTCCAGGCCATCATCATTTTTATTATGACTGTCAGTTTATTACAGTTTTCTTCAAAAACATCCAACTTAATGTTTAAGTTCTACTGATATTTTTCAACTATTGTAATTAACTTTTGAGCATCTTTCTTCAATGAAACTTTCTGGGAAGACATTTTTATAGAGCTTATATCTGACAGACTGAGAAGAAAACTCACAGGAAATTTATTTTTTCTTATTTATTTTTCATTGTTTACTGGAAAGTCTGACTGGGTAAAGCCAATTTTCAGTAGAGGACCAGGGAGAAAAGCTCCAGCAGATACATTTAACATGCTCATGATAAAAAATTTTTTTAAGGGAACATTGCATAGTTCGTAGGACATTAAGATATGGATAATTGTTCTGTAGTGATACTATATAAAGATAAAACATTGGTTTCTTCTGCAGAGACATTATACATATTACATTCCAAGTACAAAACATTCAGTATGCAAACAATCCTCATGCAATACATGTGACAAGTAGACATTAGATATGACTTATAAGACACGAGTAAGAAGGGTTAGAGTATAGATGTTAGAATTAAATAAAATTGAGGTAAGCAATGTGAAACATTAGTCATTAGCCAGATAGTTAAAGTTAGAAGAGGTAGAGAGGTATTGTATAGCTGATGAGTCAAAGACTGTGGAAGTAAAAATACTACCGTATTTACTGACATAGAACCTGGTTAGAAAGTGGTGGAGTATTTGAAGGACGGGTGGGAAGGTTATTATTTATTGTCTCTTTAAGAGGCTGGACACTTTTTTATCATGGGTTAAGTGCATAGGTTCATAGGTTCATACTAGGCTATCTGCCCTAGGGCATTTATAAGCCTAGCCAGAGTGTGTTTGGCTTTCGCCACCCATTTTAAAATAATTTTGCTATGCCCTTTTTCGAAGTTAGTATACTGTGCCTCTGTCTAACAGTGACACAGAAGTGATACCCGGGGTAAACCTACGATCTCACATCTACTCATCAAGATTCCTCTTGAAGAGAGTCAATAAGGGACTCTGCCTAACCTGGACTGGGATTTTATTCCAGAGTGAAGGGAGCCTCTGGGTTATGAATCTGTCCCTCCAGCATGTCCTATTTATTTCAGTGCTGAGGTCCGAGTCTCTCGAGCATGTAGCTCGATGGGATTTGGATTTTCTGAGGTGCAGCATGTCCATTAATACCGGATTGGACATGGCTTTACACCTCAGGCACAGATCGCCTCTGAGCAGGCGGTATGCCACTGAGTAGAGCTGGAGTTTCTTTAACCGGGCAGCATATGGCATCTGTTTGAGCCCTTTGATCCTCTTGGTGAGGTACTTTTGGGGTCTTTCCAGTTGCTGCAGGTGTCTGGTAAGGTACATCCCAAAAGGGGCATTGTACTCAATTATGGGCCTGATGAGGGATGAGTAAAGAGGCACGATGACCTCCCCTGATCTAGATGTGAATCCCTTCATGATTAGGTGGGCTATATAAAATGTTTTTCTAACCACTTTGGCCACGTGGTTGTCAAATGAGAGATTGCTATCAACTTGTGTCCCCAGGTCCCTAATTACTTCTTCTGTACTTAATGGATTACCACCTATGTGGTAATTTGTGGGCACTTTGTTTTTGCCAAAGGGGATGACTATACACTTTTTGGCGTTTAGCTTGAGGCCATGGCACTGGCACCAGTTGTCTGTTTCTATGAGGCCCTTTTGGGGGATGCTTGTGTCGGCTGTAGTGTCGATTATGGCACCCAGTTTGCAGTCATTTGCAAACTTGGTCAGCCACAGTCCTTCCATGTTGGCCTGTACCTCCGAAAAATATATATCGAACAAGAGAGGTCCCAGGACTGAGCCTTGTGGGATGCCACTTGTAACTGGTTTGGAGTCTGACATGGCTCCAGCAATTCTAACCATGTGGGTTCTGTCCTTGAGCCAGTTTGCAACCCATCTAGTGACATAGGGGTTTATAGTTAAGCTGGTGAGCTTATCTATAATGCCCGAGTGGGGTATTGTATCGAAGGCTTTTGCGAGGTCCAGGTAGGCTGTGTGGACCACCTTCCCCTCGTCAATGGCCTTAGTGACTGTTTCAAAGAAATCAACCAGGTTTAAGAGGCAGGATCTGCCCTTAACAAAGCCAAACTGGGTAGGATCCAGTGTCTGTAGGTCCCCAATATCTTTATTTATGAGGTCCATGATGATCCTTTCCATAGCTTTGCAGACCAAGCTAGTCAGGCTTATGGGGTGATACTTTCCAGGATCCGTTGAGGCACCACCTTTGTGGAGAGGGACCACTGTTGCTGTACACCACTCTTTGGGTACATATCCTGTAGTAAGGCTGAGATTGAACAGTAGTTTAATTTTTGGGTTTAGCTCTTCTTGGAGCTCATGTAGGACGCAGCCCGGGACACCGTCTGGTCCCATTGGTGCTGTGTTTTTTGCTTTGGAGAGGGCAGCTCTTACCTGAGCATCTGATATGTCAGGGGGGCAGCACTCTGCTGGGATAGATATTTGCCCTTTTGGTGGGGAGGGGGGGAGTTTGCGCTGAACCTGTCAGCTAGGATGTTGGCAAAGTCTGTGGTTTCGGTGTATTTTTTGTTATTTTGGACTAATTCTGAGCATATCTGGGAATTCCCACCCAGGTTCCTAACATAACTAAAGAAAGCCTTGTGATTATCCTTAGTGTCCTGTGCAATTTTTCACTCGAAGCTGGCCTTAGACGATTTTATGAGTGCCCATAGTTTTTTGCTAATACTGATCAGAGATGCCTTCCCTTTTTGGGATTTTGCTCTATCATGTAGTAGCTTCCTCCTTCTATTGTATAGTTTGTTTATGGCTGGGGTCCACCAGAAAGGATGTCTGCCTTTGGAGGATTGGGACTTGGTTTTATTTGGGATTGCATGATCCATGCATTCCTGAAGGTTTTCATAGAATGCGTTTATAAAGGATTCTGCGGTTTGGGCCGTATTTTCCACAGGCCAGGGGGCTTTGAAGGATTCCACCTCGGTTTTGAGGAGTGTGAAATTTGCATTAGAGACATTTTTCACTATGGTTTTCAGGGCAGGGGGTGGAGTCAGGATGTGAATATCCAGTGAGATTAGTTTATGGTCTGATCTTACCAATGAGGGATACACTTCTGGTCTGGAGCATAGAGTCCCCATGTTGGTGATGATCAGGTCCAGTATGTTTTCCCCTCTTGTGGGAGTGGTAACAAGTTGTTCCATAGCATTTGAGTTTATAAATTCTAGGAACTTTTGGGCTAGGGTGTTGGAGCTAGAGTAATGCTCCCAGTCTATGTTTGGGTAGTTGAAGTCGCCCACTATAATGGTGTTTGGAGAGACCTTCATATTTTCCAGTGTTCTCAGGAAGGCCGAGTGGGGTTCCTGGGTTTGGGAGGGTGGTCTGTAGCAGGCTATAAGCTGGAAGGCAGTTTTACCCACAGACATCTGTTCCACAGACATGGATAGTCTCTGATGCTTCGTGCTGTGCCACCAACCTGGAGGTGTGGGTATCTTTGACGAATATTAATACTCCCCCTCCTTTTGTGGTTCGGTCCAAGTTTTGGGGCCAAAAAGCATGGTATGAGGTATAACCTGGTAGTGCTGGGGTACTCTCGGGAGCCTTGAACCAGGTTTCTGTTACTGCACAGATATCGATGTTCTCCATGCTAAGGAGAGTTTTGAGTGCGTGCATCTTGAGGTTTAGACTTCTGGCGTTGAGTAGCATTACTCTTAGTTTCTTATCCCTTGTGATACCTATGGAGGTGGGTTTGTCTTTTGAGCCTTGCCTAAAAAAGGCACTATGGAGGTAGCAAAAGCCTTTGCCAATATCCAAAGCCCAGGGGTGACAGGTGCAAGCCGTCCCTAGCGAAGCATCGTGGCTTGTCGAGCATGTCATCCCAGGCTGACAGGCATTGATCCCCTTTGAATGACACCAATACTTAAGCCAATTGTTGAAATTGATCATCTTGTCTTCATATTGTGGCATCATTCTTGGTGAGGGTAAGATGCTACTCAAGGTCAGGGTCATACCGGCCTGGGCTATATGCTCAGAGAGCTCCTCTATGTCTCTTTTCATGTAGTCCAGGGAGGTACGTCTCAGGTCATTCACACCAGCATGGACAATGACTGAGTCATATTTGTACTTGCCTTGGAGTGACCTGAGTGCTTGTGTTATGTGGCGGATCCTAGCGCCCGACAAGCAACTCACCGTAACCATCTCCTTGTTCAGCCTGATAAGCGGGATGTCAGTGTGCCTGATGATAGAGTCACCTATTACAAGTGTATCAGGTGTGTTGTTTAGCCTTAAGGGCTGTGACTGTTCGGCACACTGGCTTTGTGAGCTATGTGTTGTATGTGTTTTGTTTTGGGGTAGCGGTTGCTTGGGTGTCTGCTTTGGAGGTCTTTGCTGCTTAGGCAGATTTTTATTTAGAGCCTCCAAGTATGTTTTTGTGTGTTTATGTGTTTGGTTTGCTGTCGTGGTAGGTCTATGTGAGACTGGAATTGTAGTGAGTGTGGTTACCTTCTCCTCCTGACTGGTTACGCCAGTACTGAGTTGAGAGAGCTTAGCCTCCAGTATGGCTATATGGTTGCATCTCTCACATGTGTTGGAATTTGTTGGGAGGAGGAGAGGGTTGTCTGTGTACATGAGGCAGTTGTAACATTGCCTCAAGATTCCCAGATTCACCAGCTGGACCAGAGAGGAAATTGACAACTGACCTTTGGACATGCTAGAATAGTATTGGGAATTCCTTTATAATTGAAAAAAAAGGGCTAATGGGGAACAAGGTACTCAAGGGGAGTTTGTGAGGGTGTAGTGCTTTTAATCTTTTAGTGCTGACTTACATAATTGCTTTAGTGGGCAAGTGCCAGTTAACTTAAATGCAATGTGTTTCAGGTAACTTAAATGAAAAAATGACAAACAGTAACTTTCTTTCAAGTGAAACAAGGAAATAAGTACAGTAAGCAATGCAGATATCACTAGGGATCCGCAGAAGCGCTGAAAAGCCATGTTTTAGGTGGAATTAGCGTTTCAGGGAAATAACAAGGAAACAAACAACAAGCATACAAACAAAGCTAGATTCAGCATGCCTGGATCTAGTCTATGCTACAGCAAACAAGGTGTACCAATTTCAGTAAGAAACAGTTCAAATATGTAGGCACTATAAGCCTTTAACCAGAAATTCCCAGCTCAGAAGGGCAGAGTCCAGCCTCTCCTCCCACAAGAGTGCAGACCACGAACCTTCTTAATGTAAAATAACTGGCCTGAAGCCCAAGTGCTTAAATCAGAACTAATATACTTTTAGAATAACAGACACTGAGCCCTCAATCAGCAGTTCCCAACTTAGAAGGATGTAAGCTACCTGTCCTGCCACCACAGTGCAGGCCACAAACCTTCCTAATGTAAAACAACTGGTCTGAAGCCCAAGTGCTTAATCCAAAAGACTTAGAATGATAGCTACACTTTAATCAAGTTACTACCAAGCAGTAATAAATACAATTGAATACTTTAAAGAATGCCTGGATTAGTGCTCAAGTTATACAAACAAAGCTAGATTCAGCAGGCCTGGATCTAGTCTATGCTACAGCAAACAAGGTGTACCAATTTCAGTAAGAAGCAGTTCAAATATGCAGGCACTATAAGCCTTTAACCAGAAATTCCCAGCTCAGAAGGGCAGAGTCCAGCCTCTCCTCCCACAAGAGTGCAGACCACGAACCCTTCTAATGTAAAATAACTGGCCTGAAGCCCAAGTGCTTAAACCAGAATTAATACACCTTTAGAATAACAGACACTGAGCCCTCAATCAGCAGTTCCCAACTTAGAAGGATGTAAGCTACCTGTTCTGCCACCACAGTGCAGACCACAAACCTTTTTAATGTAATACAACTGGTCTGAAGCCCAAGTGCTTAAACTAAAAGGCTCAGAATAAGATACACCAAGCAGTAATATATACAATTGAGTACTTTTAAGATGACGCAAAAGCAAAATAAAGTAGGAAGAAACACAAATACAGTAAAAGCAGATAATTTTTTTTTTCAGAAAAGTAGCAAAAACAGTAGTAAAAACAATTCACATGCAGTGCAAGCTTGCACACTTGAGTATGTAGCAATATTAGTCCACACACAGTTTGAAAAAATGTAATTAAATTAAAAAGGACTAAAAGCAAGTGCAGAAAGGGTTTATTAGGTAGAATGCGGTAAAGAGATGGGACTGGGGGAGTGTCCTAGATCAAATCTACAATGGGGCGGGCACTGCAAAAGCCACCAAATTTAAACTACAACCAAGAACAGGGGGGGGGGGACCAGTTTCAACAGAGATGTGAGGAATCAGAGTGCAAATTATAAAACCAAAAAAATATATACTGATCTCTGTATATTTGCAGAACAGTAAGACAACAAATATCTAAGCAACAATTTAGCTCTATAATACAGAATAATACAGAAAAATATACTCAGCTCTATATATTTGCAGATAGTCTTGTAAGGCTGTCTCTCAACACACAGTTTCCACTTTAAAATGTTAAAAGAGGCAAAAGCAAAATAAGGTAATAAAGTAGGAAGAAACACAAATACAGTAAGGCAGATGAAGTGCCACATTTTTTTTTATTCTTCCATTGTCTGTGACCTCATACAACAGTTTATTAGTTTTGTCATGGGGATTTATTAAACAACTAGCTCTACCAAATAAAAGTATCCACCAAGGCTTGAAGATGGATTTAGTTCCAACCAATTTATCCTCTCCTTTTTGTTCTCACTCTGCTCTGCATTTATTAATTCTCTAAATGTTTTGGGCTTACAATACCTTGACTAGAGAGGGTGCAATTTAAATTCATGAAATTAGCACTGCTTTAAGCTTTGATCTTTGTCAATATTGGTCTTCTCAGCACCTGCAAAGTATCAAGAATCAACTCCTTAAAAGCCTAATGAATAGAAATTCCAACATAAAAGCTTGGTCATTCTTGTTATATCCTATTGCATGTACACAAAATAATATAAAACTTTTGATATAGGCACAAGCAAGACTCTTAGGAAGCATGAACTGATGTATCGGCATCAATTACTAGATTCTGGGAAAGTTTTAACAATGGAACAAATAAGACAAATTTGATTTAGACAATGATCTATGGCTAAGCATACAGGATATAAGGCAATATATTTTAAACAGATTAAAGACAATGCAATAAACAATTAGATTAAAATGTACTTAATTTATAGAGCACATGGTCTTCTTAACAGCACAAGCTGTTCATCGAAAAGGCTGCTTATCAAACATCTATAAAATAATTACGAAAATAAAAGTATACCATAAGGAAAAGTTTTGGGACTACTACAAAACAAAGAATAATTAGATACCGAATGACAATGATAAAAAAAAAAACTAATGTTTCTCTCCACAAAGCAAACATCTGTTTCATTGCAATGGAAACTTTTCACATGAATATTTATTCATAGGTCCTATACAACACCATGTAAAATGGAACTAATGTTTAAACAAAATATAGGATGTTGCAGATGTAAAAGGAACTTGAGAACAGACTGGTTGTGCATGGTTTATGATTGTCATTTGCTTAAACCATTTTGGGATAAAGTTAATTATTTCTTACAAATAGTTTATAGTGATAATTTTCAATTGTCTAATTCTTTGATTTTGTTTAATGCTTCCATACTGCAATATGTTCCTAGAACAAAGTTTTCACTCTTATGGAAACTACTAGCTATAGCATATAAAACCATTACTACAAATTAGAAATGTGAGACTTCACCCACATTTAAAGACTACAGAAACATCATATTGAATGTATAACAAATAGAAACGAGAACCATCAGAATAAGAACAGGAAGAACCACATCGTATTACAACTCATGGCAGAAAGTGATAGAAATACTCAAGAGAAATGACTGTAGTATTTTATGAAACAAAGTTTGAATATAAAACTGTATATTATCTTTATAAATCTGGGTCTATATTAAAAGCACGAAGGTTTACTTACCCGAATACCTAAACACCAACACGTCTTCATCGAACTGCGAAAACATCGATTGTCCTGAAGAGCGAAATCCGAAATGTCGAATCATCATGGTTGGCCCTTCTGTGGTATAGCGGTAAGTGTGCGATAGTTATGGACCTTAGTGTTAGGCTGTGGGTTAAGGTAAGTGCATAGATGGTAATGTATGTGAGATTTAGTGTAGGGTTAGAAGTAGGGTTTGTTAAGTGCATGTGTGTGGATTATTTAGTTTGTTTGGGTATAGCTTCTTAAGGTAAGTGTGCAATAGTTATAGACTTTAGGGTTTGGGTGCGGGTTAAGGTAAGTGCATACATGGTGGTATATGCAAGATTTAGAGTAGGGTTAGAAGTAGGGTTTAGTTTATGGTTAGAAGTAGGGTTTTGGTTAGTGTATGTATGTGGTTTATTTAGTTTGTGTAGGTGGTATGTAGCGGGCGGTGGGGTGGGACAACTATGACGGTTCAAGTTTTTGAATTTCGCGGTTTAGGGAGTTCAGTGTATTTGCGGTTCGCAGAATATGTGTCGGTGTTTAGTTATTCGGGTAAGTAAACCTTCATGCTTTTAATATAGATCCATAAATCTAGACACCCTTGTAAACAGCTTATACCCTTGTAAATAGTTTGTTTTGATGTTATAGTTGTTGATTCTATATTGTTGTTGACCTGTGTAAATTGTGTTATATATTACAAAGTTATGGAAAATATATTCATTTTGAAAAAAAAGAATAAAAATATTTAAGAAAAAAATAATCAACTCCTTTTGTATACCATATGGAGTTAACTGAACTGGTAAAGTATGCAAGAATGCTTGGAATTTTTTTTTTCTTCTTACCCCCACTATTTGAACTTTCTAGAAGTCTTTACTAAACAATGCTTCAGTTTCTGCTTACATATCTTACCATGTTTTTAACTTTGCCTCCCAGTATGCAGAATAATATTGTTACTAGGTAAAGGTAATATGATAATTAATGCTACTTTGATCTTTCTTGTGGGTCTTAATGGACAGCTTGAATTAGCAAGAAAAGGAGAAAAAGATGAAACCAGTTCATCCACACAATCCATGGTGAGTAACCTCATGATGTGGACCTCATTTTTTTAACCAATGCTGATCTATAGACTGTATTTTATATATCATAGAAAAACATGTTAAAAAGCAAAAATAACTGGGAACACAGGTCCCAGGAAAAAAAATGCCTACTGTTAGTGTAGGGGCTTGTACTAGAACTAGAAAAACAAAGATAGTTCACAATCCTCTGAACAGTGAAACCTGCTACCACAGGGCTGGGCCATGCTGGGAGTAGTCCCCAGTGGTAGGGTGAAGTAGCAGTGCATGCAAAAACAAAAATTATCGACCTAGTATGATGTGCTAAGATAATAAAATGGGCTGTTGAGATAAGGATAGAGATTGCTAACAGTCCGATACTCCAAGATTTGTAACTGTGAGTCCCAGAAGAGTGAGAGTGGATGAGAAAAATTGTGGATATACATATACCAAACCTGGGACTGCTCTTTTTCAGAAAATGTCCTTTTCTCTGAGGTATGCCAATCCTGAAGTTCATATATTTAAGTCAAGTCTATGGGAGCTTGCCCCCTGCAAAAACACTTTAAGGGGATAATAGCAATGTTTGATATTTTCTGTTCTATTGCATTTTTGTAATTGTAGTTTCATAATTCTGGGACTCACAGTTACAAGTCTCAGAATTACAATATGGAGCCAAAGTGATTATGTATACCTGGCTGTTTTTTATTAATCTAGTTGCTCCTACTAGAACTGGGACTACACATGCACCCTTATTCAACACAGCTCTAGTTTCTGCTTGCATGTCTTGCTGTTTTACAATTTGTAAGACACTGTATTCAGTGGGGTGTCAATTTTGATAATAAATGCTGCATTTGTCTTTTTCCTCTTGAACTAAAAGATACAGTTTATCTTGTTTCTTACCTGTAGATATGGAATGAACTCATACAATCATTACCTCTTCATTTTTAGTAATCCTTTGTGGTTTCTGGTTCCAATACTATCTATATGTTGAAATATTCACAAAATACCCATTGTAACAACCTTGCCATAGTGTCATGTGTTTCAGTTTAGAGACCTTCAGTCATAAGTCTATCACTGTGTAAAAGCTGCACAGCTGTTTCTAGTCTGCACTGCAAAATCTACAATTGTCTGTATCTTCTATCTTGTTTCTAGATTTTTTTTGATAATCTGTTAACTTCACCTGCCATTAGTAACCCTTCATCTTTTGGTTTAAATTCACATCTCCTGAACACTCATGATTTAGCTCTTGATCCACATGTAGCTGTTCCAGGAGCTCTCTGGACTTTCCACTATAATTCTGATCTTTACACTTCTCCTTGTTTCCTGATCACATTCTTTGCATTTTTTTGCTTGTTTGGTCTTTCTGCAGCTACTTGATTTTTGTCCACGTCTGGTTTGATTTCCATACCTGCCCATTTCCTAAAGGTTTCTGCTAACCTAATCTTAACGTTTTAGAGCTTTCAGTATGTTTGGATTTGATGATGTCAACACATATTAATGCAATCCCAGAATCACCAACCTATATGCATAGTAAATTTAAGGGAATCTGTTACTCCTTCAGCCTAAGTAATATATACTCTTGGCAGACACTGGCTCTTGTATATCATTTGATGGACATACATCAGTTATCTTGTTCTCTTATTAAGCTTGTCCAAATCTTTTTTGGAGCCAGTCAATCACCCCAATACTATAACATAGAATTGAAGGGTAAGTTGATTTATAGATGAACTTTATTCTTAAATGTCAATCTAAAACATTCCTGCACTTTATTTTCATTATTCATGCTGTATTGCTGCCCTTTCATCTATTTCCAGATGTTTATATGCTCCCTCTTGTTTCAATTATTTTATATAACATTCCTACCAAGTTCTGTATTTTCTTGATTCTTCAACTTTCTTGCTTCAACCGTTGCTTTTGTACATTTCTCAAGAGAAAATGACATTTCTGTTTCATCTGAGTAATATTAAAGGTTGGGAGGATGGCCTAATGGTTAAGGTGTTTGCCTTAGAAACACAAGGTGCAGGGTTTGAGTCTCACAAGGGATAATTGGCTAGACTTACAATGGCTCGCAAGGGCGGTTAGCCTAGTACTAACCTATGAATGATTTGTGGCTGCTCTTTCAATTGCTTATTTGATGAAGTATACAGTTGTAGATCATCTACAAAATGTAGATGAGATATATTTTGACAGAATGATAGTCTTGGTGTCAGATGAATCCATAACCTAAGTTGTTACATAAACTCCTTAATAGACTGAGGATAAGGGAAAACAGTAATGGTGAAAACAAGCACCCTGAAATATTCCATGCTCGATTCTCATACCTTTGATAGAAATTTGCCTTTTTATGGTTCAATTGTTTGTCACTTCTTTATAATAAATACAATAAAATGGCTTTATGTGTGATGGAGCTTGCACATTTATAAGCATTCTATAATCCAGAAGTATGGAATACTGTCAAATGCTTTTTTTGTAAACTCTCCACACCAAGATCCATTTTCTTTTATTTAATATAAATGTCAGTTTTGCTTGTGTTTAGCAGGAGATAATCCTTACTCCCATTTTCCCATACTGTACTGCTGTCATCTACTCCCAGGCATTCTGGCCTGGTTTAATTTTCCCAAATGCTTAGGTTGTTATATGCCTTGATTGGAATGGATGCCATTCTTAAGTACAACATTAAGTTCATGAAATCAGTTTTACTTCAGTCAATGACATTTGACATTTTATCCCCCTTCTGTTCTAATGCCATGATATATTTTTTTATCTAGATGACTGAACTGTTTTCTGCATTCATTCCTATATACAGGTAACAAGGTGTTTGATAGTACTTAGGGAGGTCTGCAGGTTCAGTTTTAAGCATGAGTATATTTCCCCTATTGTTAGCCAGGCTGGGGTGATTTCAGGGTGTAAATATGAATAGTTTTTACTCAAGGATAAATTACAGTGCAATGAATGATATTCATACACTTGACCAAAAGCTGGGTATAATATTTGCATCTGGCTTTTTCCAGTTTGCAAGCCTTTTGTTAATTTCATCTTTATCTCAGAAATTACTTCATTCTAGTCCATATCATTGGGTGTTGGAATAATGGTTAAGGTGTTTAACTCAAAGACACACACTACAGGGTTTGATTTTTAGAAACATGGCTAGGCTTAAAAAGACCCTTAAATTCAATAGCCTAGTAATTATCTATGAACCTATATCCCCTATGCTAGAACTTCTTATTTCTTCCTATATTCATTCAGCTTCTTTATTAAGTTCACTTGGATCCTTGTAGATATTTTTTTTCAAAATTTATTAATTTTACCTTTTCCCACTGGTGTGTTTTCTTTCCTTGCTGCTTCTAGAATGTATTTATGTCAGCCTAAACAGCTTGTTTTGTATCATTTATGTTTCTCAATGTTTCAATGTATCTCTTGAGTTTTTTTTGGCACATGCAGAGATTTTTAATTTATTGTTAGAAATGGTATAAATCAAATCATGTTATGTTTAGATTTTGTGCTTTTATTTTTATCTCAATCACTTTTCTAAAATGTTTTTAGACTGACTTTCTTTTATGTATTATTTCAATGCTACTTCTTTTTCAATTATTTAGCAGTTGTTTCTAAACTGGCATTTCCATGGTGATAATCTTTATTTTCTTTATTTTTCTTTACTAGCTTATATGTTTTGGTAATACCTTGTCTGTTATTAGCTTTGCTACACAGTAATGTAGTCTACTAATTTCTATTCATTTCTGTTATATCACGTGGAGCTCTTTTCAAAGTTCCAATTATTGTATTATCTGGTTTATTAGTTGTATTTATCCTTTGTTTTCTAACAATCCTTGTATTATTATTATTATTATTATTATTATTATTATTATTATTATTATTATTATTTACTTGCCTTTCTCTAAATGCTTAGGATTTTACATGCCTAGATGGGAAATAGATCTCATTCCTATGTCAGAGCATAATTAAAATTCATAAATCAGTTTTGTTTCAGTCTTTGACATCACATAAGTGCTTTTCTCAGCACCCACAATGTATTCAGAATTGCCTCTTTTACCATTTCATAAGGGGTTACTTTTATCAGTAGCATATCTAAACATGTTTAAGAATTAGTATATCTGCCGTTAGTATATATCACAACCAGCAACAAGGTGTGCAACTGTTTTCAATTCTGTTTTACAAAACCTACATTTGTCTGTTTCTCCACATGTTCAATAGACTTTGTAAACCAACGCATAAATAGCCCACTGTCTTGGGCTGCCAATATTAACCTTTCATTTTTTGGTTTGAATTTGCCTCTCAACCATTCCTGTTTGATCCTGATCAACATGAGGTTCTTTCAGGAGTTTTCTATACTTGCAACTATATTTATGCATTTTCCACATTTCTTGCCTTCTCATCTGATCCTTCATATTGCATTCTTTCTTTTGTTTTTGCCACATTCAGTTGCTGCCTGACTTTTATCTACTTCTGGTTTGTTTTCCATTCCCACTTGACGCTGATATGCTTCACCTAGACTAAGAAGGGAAGTCATCTTAGATTTATTCTCTTCATGTTTCAAAACTTTCACTATGTTTGAGTCTTGTGAGATCAGCAGATATGTATGCAGTCCCACAATTGCAGATTATATATGTGTAACCAATTTCAAGGAGGCCCATACCTCCTCTGGAATGGGGAATATATAATCTTGGTGTGCACAGGTTTTTACAAATCATTTGATGAGCATGAAGCATCTTTCTTGTTTTCCTGCCTAATCTAGCCAACACCATTTGGGGCTAGTCAATTATGCCAAAACTATAAGTTAGGACAGGAAGAACAAATTGGTTTATAGCTTGAACTTTTTTCCTAGATGTAAGTTCTGTTTTTAGGATTAATGTAAGTTTTCTAAAATATTCCTTATTAAGTCTTATTTGCATTTGTTCATGTTTTATTGTTGAGCCTTCATCACTTCTCAAATACTTATACACTCCATCTTGCTCAAGTTCTTTTTATATCATATTCTTGTCCCAGACTGATGATTTCTTGGTGCTGCAGTTTTCCTGCTTTAAAGCTTGCTTTTGCACATTTATCTAGACCAAATGACATTCTTATATCATCTGAAATAGTTTTGACTACCTACACTTCTACTTTCAGTTCCTCATCTGATGAGTTATCCAGTTTTAAATCATGGACAAAGAGAAGATGAGAAGTCTTTATACTTTGTTGTTTTCTGGGAGCCAAATTACACCCATGACCTAATCTGTTAAGCAGACAGCATAATAACTTAAGGGCAAGGCAAAAAAGCAATGGTGACAGAGTTACACCCTGGAATATCCAGTTTTGGATTTTTATCCCTGGAATAATAATTTGCCCTTTATCATGGCTTAACTGCAAAGTGGTTTGCCACTGTTTCTTGGTTGCTGTGATGTAGTTTATCAGTCTAGGGTGTATCTTATACATTTTAAGCACTCTTTTATCCATGAATGTGGGATATCGCCAAATACTTTTTGTAGTCAATCCATGCCATACTTAGATTCTTCCCCTTTTTACAGTTCTCCACTATGACTTTACTTAGCATCAAATGTTCCTTTGTTCCAAATGACTATAAACTCTGTCATTCCAGTATATAGTTTATACGTCATCAGAAGACAAGTTATTGGTCTATAATTGTTTAGCTTGCAGGTTCACTCTTAAGTAAGAGCAATGTTTTCCCTGTTGTTAGCCAGGTTGGTATCAGTTTGGGACACGCATATAACTAGTTCTTACTCATGGATAAATCTTCCTGCAAAGATGCCAATACTTTTAACCAGATATTAGGTACTGCATCTTGGCTTGGGGTTTCCAATTAGAGGCTTTTCTTAACTTTGTTTCAATCTCTCTGGCTGTTACTTCTTCCCATTTCATATCCTGCACCTTTGAACTTCTTATTCTTTCTTTTACTTCTTCTATCCATTTAGCATATTTGTTATGTTCCACAGGATCTTCAGAAATACTTCTCCAAAATGTGTCTATTTCTTCTTTTTCTGGTGGTATTTCAATTCCTTTTACCTTGTTTCCCAATTCCCTACAAAACTTTTTTTGGGTCATCAATAAAATGCTTATTATCTACTTTTCCTTTATATTTATATGCATATCTTCTAGTTTTTTCTGCCTGTGCTGATATTTTTAGTTTGCTATTTGCTATAGTGCATGACAGATCCCGATCCATTATAATACTATGCATTGCTTTTATCATGTCTAGCTTTCTGAGTATTTTTGTTGATCTGTTCCCTCTTCTATGCTCCTCTAACAGTGACACTTTTTGTTTTACCTGCTTTATAGTTTTATCTATTCAATACTTCCATGATGGTATTCGATTTCTCCCCTTTCGCTCCCTCACTACCCTGTGTTCTTGTGGTAGATCTTTATCAGTTATTAATTTAACTGCACAGTAATATATCCTGTTTACTTCTGTTATATTGCATGGATCTCTATGGACAGTCCTAATTACTGTTCATTTGTTTTATTAAACTTCTGACTTATGGGGTTTTATTAATCTTCTGCAGTCTATTTCTTTCATTGATCATAATATGTCTACCTATCTCTATTAAGTCAAGCAACTCTTCTCTTAGCTTGCTTTCTTCTAAACTGAGGGCACATTTTTTGTTTTCTGTTTCCTGCAAGCATTCTATAGAAAGTTCTAGTGCATCTTCCTGTGGCACATTCTCTTCAGTTTCATCCTGTGCCATCCATTGCTCTGTCATATGGGAACTCACTGGCCTTTCACTCCTCAATATTAACTGCACCAGAGTTTCCACAGTTTCCTGTTCCTTCCCGTGCGGTCCAGCTTGAAGTGAACATTTATACTGGTTTCCTGTGGAAGGCTCCAAAATATTTTCATATGGTACCTGACAATTGCTTCCCCTTTCCACTGGTTTCCCCTTAATTTGGAGAGCCATTGCTCTATCATGTTGTGATGCTTTATGAATTAGATTTTCTACATTGAATCCTTCAGTTTGGAGGTACTCCATCACCTCAGTTTCTATTTATTTAACTTCTCCATTATTAATCTTCATTTCTACATTTCCTTTTTGGCTTCTTATTTTTTGTATTGTAAAGTTTTCCATGTCTGGATTGCTTTGCCTGTATTTCTCTTCAAATATCTTTGGTGCTGCTCTTTTTTATTTAATAGTTTTGTTTTCTCCTTTGCGTAGACATTACAACATATTAAATCTCTTTTTCTTTCCCATGTCCTTATTTTTTCTTCAGGTGTCTCTTGATCTTCCTGTTTCTCCTTACTATGGGGACTCATTCTATCATTCTGTGATGTAACCTGTGTTAGAACTTCTACATAACATCCTTCACTTTGCCAGCACTCCATAACTTCAACTTCTGTTTTTTAACTTCTATTTTACTAATCTTCTTTTCTACATTCCCTCTTTGTGATATTATATTTTTGCACTTCCTCAGATGCTTCTTTTTCCAAAAACAGATAAAGTTTCTTGGTCTATATACTGTTTTTCACAAATATGTTGTATTAATGACCACAAATTTTTATTTAAAGCTTATGACATTTTTTCATGTGGAAATATTTTCTTTCCTCTAATTTCTCTCAATCACTTTGTATATCTTGTGTCTGGAAAGTCTGTGCTTTTTGCATAATAGTAACAATACATAATTTCTTTCTTATCCTCAATAGTCCATAGTTTCTGCCCAGTGTGGATCATTTCATGAACTGACATGTAAGTCTTCTGTATAAGCATTTTGTCACATATTGTGTATTTATTTGGTTTTAGCCCATTGTGAATGCTCTGAAGAGTTACTGTATTGCCTTTGTGTGGAAAACCTTTGTACACACTGTGCATTTACAGGGTTTCTTTCTTTTTAATTTCTCCAAGTCTTTTGAGTTTCTAATACCATGAAGAGTATGGACTCCATTCTTAAATCAAAGTGTGATGATATATGCAAGTACCAGCATAGCCACCTGGAATTTTGTACAGAATTATATGTCCTTTGATATCAACCTGATTTTTTGCAAAATGCTTGTGTTACAAATGTATTAGAACTGTATGTCATTTGTATATAAAACTGATTTTGCACAGATGTTTGTGCTGAAATGTATTCATGAGTCTTGTTTGTTTTGAAATGTATCAACATTACACCCTGCTAAAATGAAGAGAAATGTACGTGTATTTTTGTAGCTGAATTAAATGTATAAGTTTTAATAGAGGATACTGGCACAGCAGAGGTTAACTTTAAGAAAATTAAGGGAAATGTAAATGAGCGGTTAAACCATTAAACGAGACCCCAAGGTGCTGAATAGAACTGGAGATGCTGGGCTTGGGGAAGAGCCTTTGTGCATTAGCTCAATGAAAAGAAGGGAGGCCCCAGGCACTGCTATAAACATTTTGATGTGTATTGTGGACATCTGTGCAAATTTCTATCTTAGTTTCAAAGGGGAATACTGTGAGAACTTAGATTCAGTGGACCAGATGTGATCATTCTGCTAGCCCTCTTGGAAATTATATTTTAGATATTACAAAGATAAATCTCTGAGTACTGAGTATTCTGTTTTGGGAAGCCTGATTTAGTTTATCACACACAGCATCTTCCTTTGTGGTAGTAAGTAACTTAACTAGGGAACAGTAAAATTCTGTTAGAGCAGTAAGGAATATAGTGAAGCTTAGCTTAGATATTGTTTTTCTTTATTTGTCTGAATATGTCCATCAAAGTTCTTTTCAGTATTTCCTGTGATCTGAACTCTGTGGTTTACTGTGAATATACATTCAGTATTTTATGTACTTATTTATTATTAAATATATTTAAAACTTTTATTGTGACTGAGCCTTCTGGGTGGCTGCGGTGGTGCAGCAGTTAGTGTTGCTGCCTCACAGCAAGAGGTTCTCTGGTTTGATTCTCAGCTGGGGTGCCTTCTGTGTGGAGTCTGCATGTCCTCAGTGTGGTCATGTGGGTTTTCTCCAGGTGCTCTGGTTTCCTCCCACATACCAAAGACATACTGTAGGTAGATTGGATACTCTAAATTGTCCCTAGCCATTAGTGTGTGTGTGTGTGTGTGTGTGTGTGTGTGTGTGTGTGTGTGTGTGTGTGTGTGTGTGTGTGTGTGTGTGTGTGTGTGTGTGCTTTTCATGGAAGGTTGGATGCCGAGCTGGCAACATGACACCGTAAACCTCCACTGCCAATCATGAGCGGACAGCTGATCTGCTGTAGTGACCCCTAACCAGGAAAAAGCTGAAAGAAGAAGATTGTGACTGATCCTTCTAAAAAGCATTTAACCTTTGAGAGTACTGGTATTTATTTGGTGATACTGTGTGGGACAATCCAGAAGGCCTAGCTGTCTTGCTGAACTACTTCTATTTGTATTAGTATTACTATTACACAGTATAATTGGATACCTTTTTAAGAGCCTTATAGTAACTGACTGGTGGCAGTGATAACTACCTATTGTCTGGGCAGTGATGGTAGAGCAGGAATTCTGTGCCAGCCTTTCCCAGGTGTGTGTGTGCGAAAATTCAATTTCTCAGAGTGTGTGTGTCAGATACTTGGGGCAAGGACACAAAGCACTGGGTTTACAGAGAGAGTGCTGGAGGACTTGGCTTGGGCATTCCTACAGCTGTACCAGTGGGGACTCTTACTGGGGTCCTGGAGGAAGACAGATATAGAGCGATTCAGACCCCGGGCTGCATGATTTCCCTGTGTCGTCTTAAGGGAAATTGTACTTGATGTAGAAAGGTCTGCCTCTGAAAATACTGAGTGTATCCATTTCTGTTGCAAGTGCATGTCTCTCTCCAGTGTCAGCAGTGAGGATTCAGGCCCCTTGATTATTGATACAGTGTGGGGATGGTACATATTGGTAGTAGTGGTGGGCATCACACATAGTATGATGCAAAGAGCACTTCTGGCTAACATCAATGTGCCCAGTATTGACTCCTGCAGTTTATGTGGAGTTACATGTATTGTTAACATATCTAAGTATATAAAAAACAGTCAAATATAACCCCTGAGCATAGGATGTTGCACCAGCAGGAAAAGTAGAAAATAATCAAAACGGCAGTTTGTGCTGGTGTCGAACGGCCTTAACAAAACACTTCACTGGTGAACACCAACAGATAGATATAGTGGAAGGGGCCCTTCCACAAAGTAACTCCTAAAAACCAGGCTTCCAAAAATTCCAAGCAGAAATCACCACGCTAATGCTAGCAATGTGGAGCAGTAAATCCTTTAATCACAGTGAGCGCTTTCGCCATGCGGCTTCTTCAGACTGTTATACAACATAAAAAACTCTAACAGTTACATTCATAATACATATCCTCACCCTATTGGTCAAGAAATCATCACATGCATTCAAATACCAAAGCATTTGATTTCGTCAATAATGCACTCATGCTGAAGCTAGCCGCTTCGTAGTTACTGAATGGTAAATATCAATCCTATCTATACCTCATTTTAAATAAATGGCATCAACACAAACAGCAGAATAAAACGAAAAACCCTAAATAAAAACATTCATATATTCAACAGCATTGTCCATAATAATTTAGAACAACAAAATGGTATGAAGGCACTCAGTATAGCTACGTAAAACACAGATTATTTTGATGTCGGACTAACCTACTCTTAAAACAATGCTGTTGAATATATGAATGTTTTTATTGAGGGTTTTTCGTTTTATTCTGCTGTTTGTGTTGATGCCATTTATTTAAAATGAGGTATAGATAGGATTGATTTTTACCATTCAGTAACTACGAAGCGGCTAGCTTCAGCATGAGTGCATTATTGACGAAATCAAATGCTTTGGTATTTGAATGCATGTGATGATTTCTTAACCAATAGGGTGAGGATATGTATTATAAATGTAACTGTCAGAGTTTTTTATGTTGTATAACAGTCTGAAGAAGCCGCATGGCGAAAGCGCTCACTGTGATTAAAGGATTTACTGCTCCACATTGCTAGCATTAGCGCAGGATGCTTGGAATTTTGGAAGCCTGGTTTTTGGAGTTACTGTGGAAGCCTTCCACTATATCTATCTGTTGGTGTTTACCAGTGAAGTGTTTTGTTAAGGCCGTTCGACACCAGCACAAACTGCCGTTTTGAACATATCTAAGTATGACTGTAAATTATATTGTGGTAAGACCCACTGCTCCTACTACTAGTGGAGTTGTCTGGATAACTTTCTTCCACATTGCCCTTGTTTCTGCTTGGAAATACTGGCATTTTAAGACTTTGTGTCTCTCTGTACATAAGACCCTGTTAGTCACTGGAAGTAGCTATTTCAATTATCAATGCTACTTTTGTGTTTTTTTCATGGACAACTATATCTGCTTTTTCTCACATCTATTTTTTAACTGTTGGTAATGGATGATCCCATGTATATGTGGATCATGTTTCCAATGTTTTTAACTACTTCAACATTATAATGTTTGCATAATCCCCAATGCTGCAGTCTTTTCACATTATTATGCCTTTCAGTTTACAATCCTTCTACCATTAATTTATCAGAACCGGCAGCAAGATGTGCGACTGTTTCCAAGTCTATTTTAAAAAACTTGCATTTGTGTGTTTCTGCCACATGTCCAAATGGACTTTGTAAACCAATGTGTACATAGTCCACTATCTTGGGCCGACAATATTAACATTTTGTCTTTTGGTTTAAATTCACCTCCCCTTAACCATTGCTGTGTCTGATCCTGATCAAGACGAGGTTGTTCCAAGATTCTTCTATACTTGCAACTATATTTATGCATTTTGCACACTTCTTGCTTTCTTATCTGATCCTTCACCTTATATTCTTTCTTTTGTTTTTTAGCACATTCATTTGCTGCATGATTTTTATTTACTTCTGGTTTGATTTCCATTCCCACTTGACACTGACATGCTTCTGCTAAACTAAGCAGAAAAGTCATCTTAGACTTATTCTCCTCACATTACAAATCTTTCACTATGCTTGGGTCTTGTGAGGTCAGGATATTTATGCAGTCCTATGATTACATATCTGTAAATGTAATCAGTTTTGAGGAGGCACATACCTCCTTCAGAATGGGTAATATATAGCCTTTGCATACATTTGTGTCTTTCGGCTTTTTCCGGTTAGGGGTCGCCACAGCAGAACTCTGGTCCACTAATGATTGGCAGTAGATTTTTACGTGCCGAGTTGCCGGCCCTGATGCACAACCCTCAACGAAGGTATGCCCATTCACGCATGTCTCCACACAGAAGACGCTCTAGCTGAGAATCGAACAGGACAACATCTTACTGTGAGGCGACAACGCTACTGTAGCAACACCACCGTAAATCATTTGATAAGCATGAAGCATCCGTCTTGTTTTCCTATACAACTGATCCAACACCTTTTATGGCCAATCAATCACTGCAAATCTGCAAGTTAGGACAGGAAGAGCAAATTGGTTTGCAGCTTGGGCTTTGTTCCTGGATGTCAGCACTGTTTTCAGTATTAATTTTAGTCTTCTAAAATATTCCTTATTAAGTTTTACTCACATTTGTTCATGTGTTATTGTTGATCCTTCATCAATTCCCAAATATTTATACACTCCTTCTTGCTAGGGTTGCCACCTTTTCAAATGCCCAAAGTGGAACATTTTTGTAGAAATGTGGGATTTTGCAGGGCAAAACTTATCCATGGACTGTGCAAAGGGCAGAACTTCACTTTTTTGCCAAAATAAAAGCTTATTTGTGTAGCATTTGAGTTGCTTATGCTATTTCATATGAAATGTATGTGTTTCAGATACCAAATAACTATTTTATGCAACTATTAAATAAAACTTAAGAAATATATTTAGTCTTAAAATCTCAGGACAATTGTAATTTTTTAGTTTTTTTTCACAGTTCACAACTGTCCAAAGTGGGACAGTCCCTTTCATAGAGGGACAGGAGGTAAACTTACCTCTTGTTCAAGTTCTTTTATATTAAATTCCTTTCCCATGTTTACTTGGTGCTGCGGTTTTATTGCTTTATAGGTTGCTTATGCACATTTATCAAGAACAAACAATATTCTTACATCCTATGAAAATTTTTGACCACATGCAGTTCTGCTTTCAGCTCCTCATCTGATGAACTATACAGTTTTACATCAGCCACAAAAAGATTGGAAGTCTTTACACTTTGTTGTTTTCCAGGCTCCAAACAGTACCCATGACCTAATCTGTTAAGTAGGCTTATGCTGTCATACTTAGATTCTTCCCATTTGTACATTTCTCCATTATGGCTATATTTAACAACAATTGATCTTTTATTCCTTATGACTTTTTCTTGTAACCCTGTTATTCCATTGTCACAATGGAGTTTTCTTCTAAATTACTATAAATTATGTCAGCATCAATTCCAGTATGTAGATTATACAGTGTCAGAAGGCAAGTTATTGGCCTATAGTTTTTTGGGATAGCTTGCAGACTCGCACTTAAGTAGGAGTATCATTTTTTTCCTGTGGTTAATCAGGCTGGTGTCTGTTTGGGGTGCACATATAAATAGTTCTTGCTCATGGCTAAATTTTCATGTAAAGATGTTAATACTTTTAGCCAAAAGTTTAGTGCTGGATCTGGACCTAGGGTTTTCCAAATAGCTTTTCTTAACTTTGTTTCAAAATCTTTGGCAATTACTTCATCCCATTTCCTATCATGTAAATTTGAACTTCTTATTCTTTATTTTACTTCTTTTATCTGTTCAGCATCTTTCTTATGTACCACATGATCTTCATAGATATTTCTCCAAAATGTATCTATTTCTTCTCTTTTGGTGTGTTTTTTAATTCGTTTTGCTTGGTTTCCCAGTTCTCTATAATACTTGTCTGGGTCATCAATGAATTGCTTATTTGGTACTTTTCCTTTATATTTTTCTGCATATCTTCTAAGTTTTTCTGCCTGTGTTGATATTTTCAGTTTATTATTTGTGGTAATACAGCATAGAACCCAATCTGTTCTGATACTGTGCATTTCTTTTATCACGTCTTTCTGAGTATTTTTGTTGATCTATTCCATCCACTATAATCTTCTAACAGTGACACTCCCCATCTTAATTGCTTTATAGCTTTTTCTATTCAATACTTCCATGATGACATTTGATTTCTCACCTTCCTTTCCCTTACCACCCTGTGTTTTTGTGGAAAGACTTTATCTGTTATTAATTTAGTTGCACAGTAATATATCCTAATTACTTCTGTTATATTGCATGAATCTGTATGAACAGTCTTAATTACTGTCTTCATTTGTTTTATCAAACTTCTGACTTTTTGGGTTTTATTGACTTTCTCTAGTCTTTTTCTTTCATTGATCTCAATATGTCTGTCCATCTCTATTAAACCAAGCAACTCTTGTCTTAGATCATGTTCCCACAAACTGAGGGTGTAAGCTTTGTTCTCTATTTATTTATTTATTTTATTTTATTTTACATTTGTTAACCGGGATGGTCCGACTGGATACATGTCCTTTTTCAGCGGAGGCCCGGGGAGAAAAGCTCCAACAGAGTTACATTGATAATTAGGTACAGTAAATGAGCTGAAAGAACTTAACAAAAACATAGGCTATTTACATACAAGTACAAGACTGCCATTACTATTTCTGAGATTACTACAAATGTAACATTAATAACATATTAGCAAGGACAGTAGGCAGTATAATGACATAGAGTTAGACAGGATACATATTTCTTTATCACAGTATACAAAGTACTTATCATCTTAGCCAGTTGTTTATGTTTTAGTTAATGGCACAGAGCTAGTCTGGGTTTGAGCAAGGACATAGCCAGTGTGACTTGAAGTGGAGTTTTAGACTATTTTTGAATTGACTTAGAGAAGTTGCAAGTGTGATGTTATTTGGGAGAGAGTTCCATATTTTACCAGTGGTGTTGGCAAATAGCGCGTCACCACCTAGGTTGAGAGATTTAGTTGTTTGGACAAGGAGTCTGTTTGCTGAGCGAGGGCAGCAAAGATTGGAGTAGGGAGTCATTAAGTCTTTTAGTGCTGGGGTATTCTTAGGTTGTTTAAGGATTTTGAAGGCCTCTATGAGTTGGGACTGGTGAAGAAGGTGTGGGAATTCTATCCATCCAAGCTTTTTCAGGTTAGTACAGTGGTGTGTTCTGTAGGGTAGGCCTGTAACAAACCTGGCAATGTGATTATAGCAGGATGAGAGCTTGGCCAGATCAGATTTGTTAAGGTGAGTGAGGACAGGAGAGGCATATAGTAGGGTAGAGAGAAGGTGTGAACGGGCTGTGGCTGCCCTGGCATTCGGGGTAAGGAAGGCTTTAATTCTATATAGGGTCCCAAGTTTCTTGTTGACTGACTTAATGGATTGGTTGATATGTATATCAAATCTGAGTTTATTGTCAATGTTTACTCCTAATAGCTTTGTATAGGTGTCTGGGGAGATGATGGTCCCATTATTGGATTTTATAGTGAAGTTTTCAGTCGGAGATCTATTGGTTGGGTAGAAGAGAAGTAACTTGGTTTTGTTTGGATTTAAGATCAGGAGATGGTTGGCAAGCCAGTTTTTGACTTTGGTGATGCTATGTTGGGTGGTAGTTAGTAGATTTGCAAGAGAGGCATTGGAACATATTATAGTCGAGTCATCTGTATATTGAATGCAGGTGGCTTCAGGGATGACTGTTTGGATGTCGTTTATGAAGACTGAAAAGAGGAGAGGTCCTAATATGGAACCTTGAGGAACTCCTATGGTATTTGGTAGTAGGCAGGAGAGCTTGTTTTGCCACATTACTGCTTGTTGTCTCCCAGTGAGGTAAGCTTGAAACCAGTCAAGGGCTGGAGTATCTAGATACAGGGTTTTAAAGTATATAGAAGTAACTGATGGTTTACCATATCAAAGGCTTTTGATAGGTCCAGGAAGAGAGCGGAGGATATTTTTTATTATTCGGTTAAGATTAATGTTTTCAGTAAAAGAGAGGAGGGCAGTGGTTGTACTATGATGGGGTCTGAATCCATGTTGAGAGTCTGTGAGTAGTTTATTTTGGGTTAGATAGAGCATTAGTTGGTTGTGCATGCACTTTTCCATAATTTTGGCAAGTGGTGATAGTATGGCTATAGGTCTATAGTTGGATAGTTCTGTGGATGAACCTTCTTTGTGGAGTGGAATAACATAGGATATTTTCCAAATTGAGGGGATTGAGGCCTCGGTTATGGTTCTGTTAATTAGGATTGAGATAAGGTAGGCTACGACATCTGCAGCAATTTGCAGGTATTCAGCCGGCAGAAGATCGGCTGAAAGGGTGGTTGGCTTCAGTTTTTTTAAAAGGGATCTGATAAAGGATGTGGACACTGGCTGGAAGTTAAAAGAGAGTGGTGAGTTGGGTATAGTGTTTATAGAAGTGTGGGGAGGAGAAAGTTGGTTAGCTAATGACTGGATGGTTTCTGTGAATAAAGTATTGAATGAATTGGCTATATCTTCTTGGCTCTTGTCAGATAATGTTCCTGGGGTCGGAGTAGTGGATTTGCCTGGTTGGAGAAGTTTATTTATGCCTGCCCAGTACTTTTGAGGGTTATTCTGATGTTTATGTTGCAGATTGTAGAAGTAATTTTTCTTATCTAGTATGATGGCTTTTTTAGTCTCATTTCTAAGTTGTTGGAATTTGATACGATCTAGGGGTAGTTTGGTAGTGCGCCATTTATCCCACGCTTTGTCTCTAGTTGTTATTTTGGTTTTGGTGTCTGTTGTTAGCCAGGGTGCTAGTTGAGTTTTAATTCTTATTGCGCATTTAGGGGCATGCGAGACAAGTATAGTAAGGAATGAATTGTTAAATGATGACACTGCCTCATCAAGGGGAAGGAACTTTAGTTTTGTCCAGTTACATGATTTGAGTTCAAGTTGAAATTTAGTTGGGTCAAAGTTTTTCTTGGATCTGATAGATTTATAAATAGGTAAGCTTGTGCAATTAATTTTGTCTTTTATGATGTATGTGAGCAGGTGATCACTAAGATCATTAGGGAGAGTTCCAGACATATAGTTCTGGGGATGACTGTTGGTGAGTATCCAGTCTAGTATACTCTCTTTTTGGTTATTGTTACCTGTACGTGTGGTAGATGATATTATCTGAGAGAATCCATGTAGGTTAACAGGGATGGGGTTGGACTGTGCTGTGCATTGGTTCCAGTCAATATTAACATCGCCCAGGACAATGGTTTCTTGAGGGTAGTTGTTGGCTATCCAATGTAGAATGACCTCTAGTGTTTCTGCATTGTTCCCAGGGGGAATATAGGTGACAATTAGGTTAATGCCCTTATGATTATTTAGTAGAATTTTTAGAGCTAGTATTTCAGCGTTAGAGACCTGGGGTGGTTGTATAGGGTTAGTTATGATGTTAAGTGTGCTATTATATAAGATGGCTATTCCACCTCCTCTTTTCTTTACTCTATCTGCCCTAAGTATATTGTAACCAGGAGGCAGGATCTCATTGTCTTTGGTTGATGGCCGGAACCATGTTTCAGATAGACACATTATGTTGGGGAGGTATGTGGCTAGTACAGCATGCAGGCTATGTATCTTATTGTTTAGGCTTCTAATGTTTAAGTGGCATATTAGGAGGGAGTTGACCAGTCGGTGGGAGAGTGGTGGTCTGGTAGGATTTTGAGTTAAGGTTGGGCCTGGATTAGGATGGATGTCCCCATCTTTGGTTATGTTTTTCTTACATACGCTAGTAGTCTAATAACTTTGAATAGTAGTTTTAGTTCATATTTGGATTTTGGTGTTGATTGGAGTGGTTTTTAGAAGCAAGTGGTTGGAATTTATAATTTTTGGGGTAGTGTAGTAGTGGGCAAGTTCATGATCAGTGGAGATAGGGGGTCTTGGTTTGGCATTTTGGATAAGAGAAACCTACAATGTGAGATTTTCATAGCTAGTAAGAAAGTATGGCAGAATTAAGAGTGGTAAGATAAGAGGAAGGAGTTTATAATTATTTATAGACATGTTATATGTCATCAATGGGTGGGGTCAATGTGCTTCAGAGGAATAGTAGTGGTTAAACAGTAGAGTGGTGGGGGGAGGAAATTGGAGAGGAAGTTGTGTAGGTTGGAGAGGAAGTAGGGGTGTGGCCTAGTGGCTATAAATGTAGACTCAGTGGGGGCGGGTGGGATAAGGGGCAGGGGAGGCGAGCGAGCCCGAGTGTAGCGAGCGCGGGGCTAACCCAGTCCCAGTTTTGGTCCTATGAGTGGGGTAAATAGTCTGATAGTGTAAGTAAGCAGATTGGAGTACAGGCTTGAAATTCAACATAAACATATACAGTTGTAAAATGTCTAATACAATTCAACATAAATAGGCATTTACAGTTGTAAAACACTTACTGGAGAGACACTGAGCCTTCATGGGGCCTGTAGCAGAGTGGATTGTAGTTTTACAAATGGTGCCTGCCACAGGTAATATTTATTAACTCTGGGATTGTCTTAAGGTAATAAACAGGGAAGGGGAGGGGAGAACAAGGGTGTGAGCAGGCAGTTCTTTGTACTTCTGCTAATGAGCCAAAGCAAGACAAGTATGTGTTAAGAACAATCACAATTGACCAAGGACTGCTCTGAAACTGTAAGTCTTGTCTTAATTTCTCAGGTGGAAAACCAGGATAACCTTGTATCAGTAGGCTACTGTGGTATAGTTTAAATAAACAAACACACAGTATTGATCAGTTATTGATACTATTTGCTAACAGAAGGGAATATAAGAGAAAGTGGAAGATGTGTGTGTGTGTGTGTGTGTGGTGGTGGTGGTGGTGGGGGGCTGCTTACAGCCAAAGCACAGTGCTCTCCAGGGGAAAATGAAGATTGGATCAAACAGTTAGACACATACTCAAAGTTAACTGTAGCTGTTTGCAGACAGTTCAGACCTGGACTGCACTTTTCTTATAGGAATGTTAAAGGTGGTACTGGAGTTGAATACTTAAGAGTGGTGTTAGGTTCAAAGTTAACTGTAGCTGTTTGCAGACAGTTCAGACCCGGACTGCACTTTTCTTATAGGAATGTTAAAGGTGGTACCGGAGTTGAATACTTAAGAGTGGTGTTAGGTTCAAAGTTAACTGTAGCTGTTTGCAGACAGTTCAGACCCGGACTGCACTTTTCTTATATGAATTTTAAAGGTGGTACCGGAGTTGAATACTTAAGAGTGGTGTTAGGCTGGAGAGACACTGAGCCTTCATGGGGCCTGTAGCAGAGTGGTTTGTAGTTTTACACTACACTACACTACACTATGCTACACTATTTCCTGCAAGCATTCTACAGAAAGTTCCAAAGCATCTTTCCTTTGCTAAATTTGCTTCCATTTCATCGTGTCATCTGTTGTTCTTTCATGTGGAAACTCACTGTCCTATCACTCCACAACACTGACTGTGTCAGAGTTGCCATAGTTTTATGTTGCTTCCCTTGCTGTGCAACTTCAACTGAATTTTTGTACTGGTTTCCTATTGAAGGCTCCAAAACATCTTTATATGTTAAATGATCAGATGTTTCCTGCTCCACTGGTTTCTCCTTAATTTGGATACACATTGCTCTATCCTGCTGTGGTTTTATCAGAGTTAGATTTTCTACACTACATCCTTCACTTCACAGGTAATCTATAACCTCAGTTTCTGTTTCTTTAACTTCTCCATTATTAATCTTCTATTCTACTTTTATTCTCTGTTTTCTTATTTTTATATTGTACAATTTTCCATATTCGGATGCTTTTGCCTGTATTTATCTTCAAATATCTTTGATGCTGCTCATTTTATATTGATTAGTTTTCCTTTCTCCTTTGCATACATATTGCACCATATTAAATCTTTTTACCCCATGTCCATATTTCTTTTTCAGATGTCTCCTGCTCCCCTTGTTTTGCCTTACATGGGGGGCGTGTTGTTCCATCATGCAGTAATATAACCTGTGTTAGACTTTCTACACTAAATCCTTCACTTCACAGTAGTTCATAACTTCATAGCTTCTATTTTTTTTAACTTGTTCTTTACTAATCTTCTGTTCTATGTTCCCTCTTTGTGATCTTATTGCTTGCTTTGTGAAATTTTCCATTTCTGGATGCTTTTGCCTGTATTTCTCTTTGAATATCTCCGAGCCTGCTTTTTTTATATTGATTCATTTGGCTTTCTCTTTTGCATAAATATTGCACCCTATCAGATTTCTTTTTCTTTCCCATGTCCTTCTTTTCTATACATTTCAAAAATTTCTAGGTTTTGTTCTTTTTATATTTTTGCACTTCCTAAGTCGCTTTTTCCCCCAAATGGCACAAGGTTTCTTGGTCTATATAATGTTTTCTTTTCATAAATCTGTTGTACTAATGAACACAAACTTTGATTTGAAGCTTCTGACAATTTTTTTCTTATGCAAATATTTTTGTTTCTTCTAATTTCTTTCTTAATCTTTTTGTATATCTTCTGTCTGGAAATTCTGGCCTTTATGCATAACAGTAGCAATACATAATTTCTTTCTTATCCTCAATAGTCCACTCTATTGTCTTTAGGGCTTTTCTTTGCCCTATCAATTTTGTGATTTTTGGGGACTGCTACTTCCTTCTACAACAGGGAGGCCATCTTCCCCCTGGGCCTAGTCTCACCCCATTGTAGGAATATTTATAGGCCTTGAGGATTCTACACTGTCATTTTTACCAGTCCTGGCATCAGTGCACCTACTAAGATTGGGCACTTTTATCTTTGGTCTTGTGCATCTATCAATCTTTTTTAGTTTTTTAAACTTTTTTTCTGTCCATGATATATTCTATATAATTTACAGTCTATATATCAGTGCTATCTTGGTGAGATTTTGTGAAAAACAGGGTCCACCACATGAATGTACTCACCAAGACATGATGAATTCAATTCCAACAGTACTACTCTTCCTTTTCTTGTTGATTTATCACCTCTCCATTTGGAGCCAGTATGCCGCTTCTGATGAAGTACCAGTTGATTCTTCTGTACAAAACTCTTGTCATATATGGTGCATTTATATTGCTTCTGCCCAGCATGCAGGCTCTGATGAGTCACACACTGCTTCTGTATGCAAACATCTTGTGACACAGAGTGCTTTTATATGGTTTTTGCCTTTTTAACTTCTCCAAATCTTTTTGGGGTTTTCATACCATGATGAGAATGGACCCCATTCCAAGTCAAAGTATGATTAAAGTTCATAAAATTAATTTTGATTCAGTCTTTGATGTCAGCCAGAAGTACTCTTCACAGCACCCACAACGTGCCCAGGAATGACTCCTTCTGCAATTCATACAGAGTTACATGCATCGGTAGCATATTTAAATACAATTGTAGATTCTTTTTTATTAGACCCATTGCTCTTACTACTCTTGGAACAGTCTGGTATCTTTCTTCCACACCGCTCTTGTTTCTGCCTGCAAATATTGATATTTTATAACTTGTACCTCTGTGTATGTAAGATACTGTAGTCACTGGTTGTAATGATTTCAGTAATCAATGCTACTTTTGTCTTGTTTTCATGGACTACTATATTTGGTTTTATTGCATCTATTTTTTGAACTGTTGGCAATGGATGATCCCATGTGAGATAAACATCATCATTTTCTATCAGGCTTTGTGGTTCATGTTTCCAATGATTTTTTGCTACTTCAATATTGTAATGCTTGCACAATCTCCAATGCAGTAGTTTTGCAAAATTATTATGCATGTCAGTAAGAGGAGGGTGGCCTAATGGTTAAGGTGGTTGCCTTACAAACACAAAGTGCAAGGTTTGAGTCTCACAAGGGATAATTGGCTAGGCTTAAAAAAATGGCTTGCAAGGGCAGTTAGCCTAGTACTAATCTATGAGCCTATTTTTCTCAGGGGCACAGGAAAATCATTTTCTTGGGTGGCAAAAGTCAGGGTACCATTTGGCTAGGCTTATATAGGTCCATGGGCCAATAGTTTAGTACCTACCTATGAACCTATACAGTCCTTCTGCCATTAGCATATCACAACCAGCAACAAGATGTGCAACTGTTTCCAATTCTGTTTCACAAAACTTACATTTGTCTGTTTCTCCCACATGTCCAATGGACTTTGTAAACCAATGTGTACATAGTCTTGTGCCCCCAATATTAACCTTTCATCTTTTGGTTTAAATTTACTCCTCCTTAACCATTCCTGTGTATAAACCTATGGATGGGAGGGTGGCCTAATGGTTAAGTTGTTTGCCTTACAAACACAAAGTGCAAGGTTTAAGTCTCACAAGGGATAATTGGCTAAGCTTAAAATGGCTTGCAAGGGCAGTTAGCTTAGTACTAATCTATGACTCTATGAACATGAGGTTGTTCCAAGAGTTTTCTATACTTGCAGCTCTATTTATGCATTTTCCACATTTCTCTCCATCTCATCTGATCCTTCACCTTATGATCTTTCTTTTGTTTTTTGCCACATTCAGTTGCTACCTGATTTTCATCTACGTCTGGTGTGATCTCCATTCCCACTTGATGCTGATATGCTTCTGCTAAACTAAGCAGGGAAGTCATCTTAGACTTGTTCTCCTCATGTTTCAAACCTTTCACTACATTTGGATCTTGTAATGTTAGCAGACGTATGCAGTCCCACTGTCACAGATCTGTACATGTAATCAATTTTGAGGAGGCCAATATGGCCTTCAGAATGGGGAATATATAGTCTTGGTATGCACTGATTTTTATAAATCATTTGATGAGCATGAATCATCCTTCTTGTTTTCCTGTCCAAACTATCTAACACCTTTTGAGGCCAGTCAATCATTCCAAAACTGTAAGTTAGGACAGGAAAAACAAAGTGGTTTATAGCTTGGACTTTGTTCCTAGATGTCAATGCTGTTTTTAGTATTAATTTAAGCCTTCTAATATATTCTCTGCTGAGTTTTATTCACATTTATCCATGTTTTATTGTTGATCCTTCGTCAATTCCCAAATATGTATACACACCCTCTTGCTCAAATTCTTTTGTTTCACATTCCTGTCCCAAACTGATGTTTTCTTGGTGCTGCAGCTTTCCTGGTTTATACATTGTTTTTGCACATTTATCAAGACCAAATCATATTCTTATATCATCTGATAAAGTTTTGACAACTTGCAGATGTGCTTTTGGTTCCTCATCTGATGAACTATACCATTTTAAATCATCTACAAAAAGATCAGAAGTTATTAGACTTTGTTGTTTTCTTATCCTTCTTATTTTCCTATCTAATCTTTGCAACACGTTCAGGGGCCAGTCAATCACTCCAAAACTGTAATTTAGGACAGGAAGAGCAAATTGGTTTACAGCTTGGATTTTGTTCCTATATGTCAATGCCATTTTCAGGATTAATTTAAGTCTTCTAAAGTATTCCTTACTAAGTTTTATTTGCATTTGTTCATGTTTATAATGATGATCCTTCATCAATTCCCAAATAATGATACACTTCCTCTTGCTCACCTCTTTTTCAAGTTCTTTTATATCACATTCTTGTCCCAAACTGTCTTCTTGGTGCTGCAGTTTTCCTGCTTTAAATGTTGCTTTTGCACATTTATTAAGACCAAATGACATTCCTACATCATCTGAAAATGTTTTGACAACTTGCAGTTCTGCTTTTAGTTCCTCATCTGATGAGCTATATATAGATTTAAATCATCGACAAACAGAAAATGAGAAGTCTTTACACTTTGTTGTTTTCTAGCAACCAAATTATAGCCATGGCCTAAGCTGTTAAGTAGACAGCTTAATGGGTTAAGGGCAAGGCAAAATAGCAGCAGTGACAAAGAATCACACTAGAATACCCCCCTTTGAATTTTTATCCCTGGAATAATAATTTGTCCTTTATCATGGCTTAATTGCAAAGTGGTCTGCCACTGTTTCATGGTCAGTGTAATGTAGTCGATCAGTGTAGGGTGCATCCTATACATTTTAAGCACTCTTTTATTCAGTAAATGTGGGATACTATCAAATGCTTTTTGTAGTCAGTCCATGCCATACATAGATTCCTCCTCTTTTTAAAGTTCTCCACTATGACTTTATCAATAAATGATCCTTTGTTCCATATGAGTTTCTTTTATTGGTCTTTTGTTCTATTGCCATAATTGAGTTTTCTTCTAAATGACTATATACTCTGTCGGCATCAATTCCTGCATACAGATTATACTTTGTTGAGAGGCAAGTTATTGGTATATAATTTTTAGTGTAGCTTGCAGGTTCACTCTTAAGTAGGAGCATTGCTTTTCCTGTTGTTAGCCAGGTTGGTGTCTGTTCACAGTGTGCATACAAATAGTTCTTTCTCTTGGCTAAATCTTCATGCAAAAATATTAATACTTTTAACCAGAAGTTAGGTACAGCATCTGGACCTGGAGTTTTCCAATTAGAGGGTTTTCTTAACTTTGTCTCAATCTCTGTGGCTGTTACTTCATCCTATTTCATATCCTGTACCTTTAAACTTATTGTTTCTTTCACTTATTCTACCTATTTAGCGTCTTTGTTGTGTTCCACAGGATCTTAATAGATACTTCTTCAAAATGTACCTATTTCTTCTTTTTTGGTGGTCTTTCAATTCCTTTTACCTTGTTTCCCAATCCTCTATAAAACTTTGGGTCATCAATAAATTGCTTATTTTGTACTTTCCTTTATATATATCTGCATATCTTCTACATTTTTCTGCCTATGCTGAAATGCCATAGAGCATGATAGATCCTGGTCTGTTCTAATACTGTGTGCTGCTTTTATCATGTCTATCTTTCTTCGGATTTTTGCTGAACTGTTCCCTCTTCTATACTCTTCTAACAGTGACACTTCTTGAATTAACTGCTTTATAGTTTTCTCTATTTGATACTTCACGATGGTATTCGATTTCTCCCATTCCTTTCTCTCACTACCATGTGTTCTTGTGGTAGAACATTAATCAGTTATTAATTAAATGCACACTAATATAGCCTGTTTACTTTTATTATGTTGCATGGATCTCTCTGGACAGTCCTAATTACTGTGTTAATTTGTTTTATCAAACTTCTGACTTTTTGGGTTTTATTGACCTTCTGCAGTCTATTTCTTTCATTGATCTTAATATGTCTAATAAATCAAATGACTCTTCTCTTAGCTAATTGTCTTCTAAACTGAAGGTACATTTTTTGTATGCCTTTCCTGTAGGCATTCTATAAAAAGTTCTATAGCATCTTCCTGTGGCACACTCTCTTCAACTTCATCCTGTGTCATCTGTTGCTCTATCATATGGGAACTCACTGGCCTATCACTCCTCAACATTGACTGTGTCAGAGTTTCCACAGTTTCCTGTTCCTTCCCTTGGTGTCCAGCTTCAAGTGAACGTTTATACTGGTTTCCTGTGGAAGGCTCCAAAATATCTTGATATGGCACCTGATCAATTGCTTCCTGTTCCACTGGTTTCCCTTTATTTTGGAGTTCCATTGCTCTGTCCTGTTGGGGTGCTTTCTGAATTAGATTTTCTACACTGAATCCTTCACTTTGGAGGTACTCCATAACCTCAGTTTCTATCTCTTTAACGTCTCCATCACTGATCTCCTTTTCTACTTTTCCTCCGTCTTCTTATTTTTTGTATTGTAAAGTTTTCCATGTCTGGATTCCTTTGCCTGTATTTCTCTTCAAATATCTTTGGTGTTGCTCTTTTTGTATTGATTAGTTTTCCTTTATCCTTTGCATAAATATTACACCATGTTAAATCTCTTTCTTTCCCATGTCCACATTTCTTCTTTAGATGTCTCCTGATCTTCCTGCGTCTCCTTACCTTGGGGTTTGCTACATCATGCTGTGATGCAACATGTGTTAGACCTTCTACATCAAATCCTTCACTTTGCAGTCATTCCATAAGTTCATCTTCTATTTTTTTAACTTCTGCTTCACTAATCTTCTTTTCTACATTCCCTCTGTGATATTTTTTATTGCGAAAATTTCTATATCTGGATGCCTTTGTCTGTATTTCTCTTTGAATATCTTTGGGGCCGCCTTCTTTATATTGAATAATTTGGCTTTCTCCTTTGCATAAATATTTTACCATATCAAATCTTTCTTTCCCATGCACATACTTCTTTTTATTACTTTTCAAAAATCTCTAGGTTTTGTTGTTTATATTTTTGAACTTCCTTAGATGCTTCTTTTTCCAAACAGATCAAAGTTTCTTGATCCATATACTGTTTTTCACCAATCTGTTGTATTAATGAATACACATTTTTATTTGAAGTTTTTGCCAGTTTTTCTTGTGGAAGTATGTTTCTTTCCTCCAAATTGTCTCTCAATTATTTTGTATATCTTGTGTCTGGAAATTCTGGGCTTTTTGTATAATAATAACATATAATTTTTTTTCTTATCCTCAACAGTCCACTTTATCATCTTTATGGCTCTTTTTTGGCCTATCAGTTTTTGTGATTTTTGTGGACTACTACTTCCTTCTACAGCAGGGGGGGCACCCTCCTCCTGGGCCTGGCCTGGCCCCATTGTAGGAGTGTTTCCATATTTTGAGGATTCTACACTATCATCTTCCCAGTCTTGGCATCAGTGAGCCTACCAGGATTGGGCACTTTTTTATCCTGGGTCTTATGTATCCAGCTATCTTTTTAATTTTTAACCTACTTCTGTCCATCATCTATGCTATATAAATACAGTGTATATATCAGTATCATCTTTGTGAGATTTTTTGAAAAACAGGGTCCACCTCACAAAGGTATTCACCAAGACTTGAGGATGAATTCAGTTTCAGCAATAATGCTCTCCTTTATTTGCTGACTTATCTCTCCATTCAGACCCAGTGTGGAGCCCTTGATGAGTCACCATACTGCTTTTGTATACAAAACTCTTAAAAAACATGGTGAATTTATAGATTTCCATTGGTGGTGGTAGTTGTAAATATTCAAATGAGACCTTTCAAGGCTGATGTGGAGAAGGTTTCCATGTGAACAGCAATAGAATATGAGTCAGTTAGTCCAGAGAGAGATAGGCGAGCACAGTTCCAATGAGACAGGTGAGTGCCTCCATCACCCTCAGCCAATTGAAAGGGAGTCTGGTTCAGATCCCCAAATTCAGAGTGGTGGAGATGGGTGCCTCACAACATCCAATGAGGTGACACAAATGATCCTGGAGAAGCTGGTGGGGAACCCTGGAAGAGTCTTCTTTTCTTTGTAAAGGGCAGGACACTCTGGAATGGGTTTGCCCCAAGAGAGGGCCCACACCATAGAGACCATCACGGTTCCGGTAGTGTCAGATGAGTTCTTGCTGGCCCTTGAAAATCCAGGGGAGAGGGTGTAAGTCTTGCACCAGTTCATACCCATATCTGCAAGTAGGTCTCCAAGGTGAACAGCTCTGGCATGTGAGAACAATGTAGATAAGGAAAGTCAGCAAGCCAGATCCGTAACTTTGGGATAAAGATTAGCTCTAAGGGCTATGTCTGTTGGGCATGAAGCAGAGCTGGGCACGTGCCATGGCTGGATGAGGTGTCACCCCTTCATCTTGTTCTTCCCTCCCAGGAGACAGCAGCGGTGACTCTGGATGTGCACTGGGCCCTTCCTGTGGATTGCCTCGACTGTGGTAGGAGCCACTCCTGACTAGCATCTCAAATCATCCGGCAGCTAGCAGCTTACTTAGAATTGTTTTGGACCGGGGGATCTTACTCTCAAATTAAAACAAAGCATTGCAAAGGCCCGAGATGGGTGTTGATAAACTATGGTTTCTTCCTAGTGCTCTGAATGTCAAAGTGAAGAAATTCAATGAAGTGCGGTTAAATGGTGGGAGTAACTATACCTCTCTTAAGGTGGCTAAATGCCTCATCATCAAATAAGTAACATGCAGGAATGAATGAAAGAGATTCCCACTGTCCCTACCTACTATCTAGCGAAAACACAGCCAAGGGAATGGGTTTTGCAGAATCAGCAGCAAAAGAAAACCCTGTTGAGAGTGACTCTAATTTGGCACTGATCCATGCTAGTGTGGGACCAGATTTCTTTCAGTGGAAAACTCTTGTCACATGGTACATTTGTATGGTTTCTGCCTTTTTTAATTTCTCCAAATCATTTGGGTTTCTAATACTGTGACAGGAATGCACCCTATTCCTAAGTCACAGTACAATTAAAGATCATGAAATTACTATTGTTTGCTCTCATTTCTGCCTGCAAATCCTGATATTTTATGACTTTGTGTCTCTCTATATGCAATAGACTGTAATCACTGGGTGTGGTGATTTCAATGATCAGTGCTACTTTTGTCTTCTTTTCATGGACCACTATATCCAGTTTACTTGCATCTATCTTTTGAACTGTTGGTAATGGGTGACCCCATGTCATATAAACTTCATTTCCTAGATGTTATGGCTCATGTTCCCAGTGTTTTTCAGCCACTTCAGTACCATAATGTTTGCACAATTCCCAGTGCAACAATCTTGCCACATTATTATGCCTTTCAGTATACAAGTCCTTCTGCCATTAGTATGTTGCAACCAGCAATAAGGTATGCAACTGTTTGCAATTCTGTTTTACAAAACCTACATTCATCTGTTTCTCCTACATATTCAATGGACTTTGGAAACCAATGTGAAGTAGCCCACTTTCTTCTGCTGCCAGTATTAACCTTTCATCTCTTGGTTTGAATTCGTCTCTCCTTAACCATTCCTGCATTCATTCCTGATGAACATGAGGTTCTTCCAGAAGTTTTCTATACTTGCAACTATATTTATGCATTTCCACATTTCTTGCCTTCTCATCTGGTCCTTTACCTTATATTCTTTCTTTTGTTTTTTGGCACATTCAGTTGCTGTCTCATTTTTATCCACTTGTGGTTTGATTTCCAATATGCTTCTGCTAGCCTATGTAGGGAAGTCATCTTAGATTTATTCTCCTCATCTTTCAAAACTTCACTACATTTGGCTCTTGTGAGGTCAGCAGATATGTGTGGAGTCCAATGATTGCAGATCTGTACATGTAATCAGTTTCAAGGAGGCCCACCCCTCTTTCAGAACGGGTAATATATAATCTTGGTATGCACTGTTTTTTTATAAATTTCTGCCCTGTATGCACCTTCTGCTGAAGTACCACTGCACACATATGCATAAAACTCCTGTCACACATGTTACATTTATATTCCCTCTGCCCACAGTATCTGATTATTCAACATATTGATTTTGTATGCAAAACTCTTGTCACATGTGGTACATTTACACAGTGTTAGGCTAGTGTGGATACTATGATGATATTTTTGCCAAGCATGGACATTTTGCAACTATTGCCATGTCATTATTCTGTGTAAAACTTTTGTCACATGTGATAAAGGGATTCTGACCAGTATGACTGATCTTCTGCAGTGCTATTTTTTTTCTATCTGTAAAACCTTTGGCATTCATAATACCTTTAAACAAAGCCTGTCTAATTAGTATTTTGTTGCGTGTTGGTGAGGTTTTCTTTTTTCTTTCCCCACTGTCACTTAGATGATCAGTTACATTATTACTATAAAATAAAAAGTCCAGATAAAAAAAAGCTGAGAGGTAACCAAAGCACAAATACAACTCCAGCGTAACTGGTGCAGTCAATTGAAACTGAACGACAATAAAAAGTATATAGTAAAATAAAGTCTATTTATTACTATAAAATGTTAGACTGCTGCTATGATTAAGTGAGCTGCATGGCATTTTCTCTGTTTCAGTCTGCAGATGCTTCTCTGATTCAGTTTTCATGACAACGTCCTCGTTACTTTACCTACAGTTATTATGTCTTGTTTCCATCTTCACTGGGTCTTGTCTTGTGATAAGCATCTCATCAGGCAGAGCTCTGTCACATTCTGCATCCCAGAGTTTCCTATAGGATGACTGCAGACCCTGGATAACACTGAATTCTCCATTCCTGGTGACTTAAAAGAAAAAAAATGGTGTGAAAATATAATCAGCTGCCTAGACTTTTTGTACAACTGACATTGTACATCCATAGCTATGTTAGCATATCATATCTAGACACACATCTTTTTAATGCCTGATCATAGTAAACAACAAACTGCTGTCACAAAGAATTTCAATAATGAATAGGTCTCCAACAAAATCTGCTACACCCTCTCATTATACCTTAATGTTCCTTCTAGCTGCATTTAAAATGTGTTAACTGGTCTGTGGCTTATTTTATTATCTTTTGTTTCAGTTTCCAACAATATATCTGATGTGCTTTGCATCTACATCTTCTACACAAATTATTACCCTAACTTTCCAGAAAGGCATCATTGGTGTTCTCAGGCAAATGTTTAAAAAGAACTCTCAACAGAGGCCAAGGACAAGTTAGGCAAAATATAATCAGAATAAGAGAAATCAGAATTAGCCTAAAATTCAAATATTTAAATTTCAATATTTTATAACATTAAGATATTAAATGCTTCTTTCCATAAAACTAGAGTCAAAACATACTTATAACAAAATAAGTATGTCATTCCATTTAACATAGTTTGGAAGCAGCAAGCATTAAACAACTTGACTGTGACTTTTAATTCACCTACAAAATATTTATACAATTACCCTGATGGTGATTAAGTGGTAATGTGTATTTAACACTGATATCACTAAGCACAACAAAGACAAAAAAAAACTCAGACTCAGTGTTCTATTTTTAATGTATTAAATAAGTACCATCACTAAGCAAAAGTCCATCTTTTGAACATCAGCAATGTCTGTTTAATAACCCTGCTCAAAGCTGCACACACTGCAAATGGATGCTAAGTGATTTAAACATGGAACAACTGGCTAAAGTACATCAGAATCTCTCTTGTTCTCTCTCTGTTACCTTCAATAAAGGAATAAATGTTTCTGGTGGTGCCTATGTAGATATGAGTACTCACTACAAACTGTGCAGGGACATGTGGAGCCTGGTTACATAAAGGCATGCCAGACATTTTGAAATGACCACTGATGTGGTGATCTGTTATATACATCTCTGACTGCCTGAAACAGAATTTATAAATAACCCCGAAGAAGATGCTTTGTGATGCAGTATTGTGGTACTTTTGGCCTGGGTTGGCCACTGGTGCTGCAAAAATATACAAAATCAACCCTGTAGAACAATACAATCCTGTTTTTATGAAACAAGTATTTTCCTAGCATACTTCTCACACCAGAGTTCTAGAAACTCAAAGTGTACAGTCATCTCTCAGGTTTTAACACCATGATCATCTCCTACAGCATGTGATACAGGAAAACCCAGTTTCTGCTGATGCACAAACCCATCTTCTCCTAATTATCACAAATAGGACCATAGAATCATAGATTAGTACCAGGCTAACTGCCCTTATGAGCCATTTTAAGCCTAGCCAATTAACTGCATGTGAGTATCAAACCCTACACCTTGTGTCTATAAGGTAAACACCTTAACCTTTATACCAGCTTCCCATCCCGAAAAATGACTTATCTAAGTGAAAACAAGGAATGCCTGATAATACTGTTGAAAGGAAATGTTTTATTAGACAATACATAATGTTTACAGTATAATAGTAAATAGCAACTGTATCTTTGATTATGTAACCATCACCTCAGCAAATCTGTTGTCTTTCTTGGCTGTTGTTGCAGCTGGACAGTTTCTGTTGTCCAGTTTATTCACACTGTCTCTTTTCTTTTCTTCTTAAAAAAATGATTTTGCATAACTAAAACCAAACAACATATTTACAATAGCAACAAAATAAACTATATACAGTGTCTGTAACAATAAATACAATGATAAACAATATTTCAATCTTCTTCTTTCGGCTTTTTCCCGGTTAGGGGTCGCCACAGCGGATCACCTGTCTGCTCATGATTGGCAGTGGAGTTTTACAGTGTCAAGTTGCCAGCCCAGTGCCCAACCTTCAACAGAAGGCACACACATGCACACACTCACACCAAGGGTCAATTTAGAGTGTCAAATCCACCTACAGCATGTCTTTGGGACGTGGGTGGAAACCGGAGCACTCGGAGGAAACCCACGCGACCACAGGGAGGACATGCAGACTCCACACAGAAGGCACCCCAGCCAAGAATCGAACCGGAGAACCTATTGCTGTGAGGCGGCAACGCTAACAGCTGCACCACGTGGCCGCCCATAAACAATATTTCAATATTTTCCAATAAATTATTTAATTTTTGCCATGTAATTAACCGATGCGTTGTGTTATTTGTTCTCATTTTTATCATATACATTTCTTTATTGCAAACAGATTTAGCTAACTGAATAAAATCACTATGTAAAGATATATCAGCCTTAACTTTCCAGTGTATTGTTATAACATTCCTTGCTATAGCTAAGATTGCCCACAAAAGAGGTATTTGAAGGGCAGGAATAACTTGAGGAATTGGTGCATTGAACGATATGAGAGACTCAGTAATAATACGATTATCATTTCACAAAGCTTTGCAAAAATGTCTAAAATCAATCCAAAATGGTTTAACCAACTTGCAATTACTGATGACATGCAACCAATCAATGTCAGAGGTTAAGTCACATCCCCAACACATAATAACACCCTTTTTGTAGTCTAATGCAACCTTACATAGAGTTAAAAAACATCTATGTAAAAAATTCCCAGTAAAAATTTTCCAATAAGGAGAGGATGTTGCTTTCCTGATGATTTTAAACAAAGATTTTTATTTATAGCATTAAATTCTTCTTTACTAATCTTGGTTGAGTAATTCCAGAAGGAAATGTGTATAGGTATAAAATCACTTCTAATAATTTTATATATCTTTGAGATAAATGATGTGTTCACTATGGAAGCATTAATAATGTCTTTGAAATCTAGGACTTCTGGCATATCATTGTTAGAAGAATCTAAAGTTAATATGGTTTTATTATGAAGAAATTCTTTACATGTCTGGATGTCTAAACAACTGCAGTTCTATAAATTAAATTTGGCTAATAAGAAATTGGCTGAATGGAATTTTTTCCAATCATAAATTGGCTCAAACACAATAAGTTATTGTTTTTAAAATCTATGATTTTTTTCATCAAATGAGATTAAACATCTATTAGCAAAGGTTATTGGGAATATTAATATATTTTTGTGATATGATTCAGAAATATAAGCCTTTTATAATTTAAGAATAACTGATTTAGAGGAAATAATATGAGATTATGTTTATCATTAAGTGTATATGTTTCTAAGGTCAACAGACCAGTGGCCAGTCAGTCACTCCAAAACTGTAAGTTAGGACAGGAAGAGCAAACTGGTATATAGCTTAGACTTTGTTCCTAGATGTCAATGCTGCTTTTAGTATTAATTTAAGCCTTTTAAAATATTCTTTACTGAGTTTTATTTGTATTTATTGAAGTTTTATTGTTGATCCTTCATCAGTTCCCAAATATTTATACACTCCATCTTGCTCAAGTTATTTTAGATCACATTCCTGTCCCAAACAGATGTTTTCTTGGTGCTGCAGCTTTCCTGCTATAAAAGTTGCTTTTGAACATTTATCAAGTCCAAATGACATTCTTATAGATTCATAGGTTCATAGGTTGATACTAGGCTAAAGCTTAGCCAGAGTGTGTTTGGCTTTCGCCACCCATTTTAAATTAATTTTGCTATGCCCTTTTTCGAGGTTAGTATACTGTGCCTCTGTCTAACAGTGACACAGAAGTGATACCCAGGGTAAACCTACGATCTCCCATCCACTCATCAAGATTCCTCTTGAAGAGAGTCAATGAGGGACTCTGCCTAACCTGGACTGGGATTTTATTCCAGAGTGAAGGGAGCCTCTGGGTTATGAATCTGTCCCTCCAGCATGTCCTATTTATTTCAGTGCTGAGGTTCAAGTCTCTCGAGCGTGTAGCTTGATGGAATTTGGATTTTCTGAGGTGCAGCATGTCCATTAATTCCGGGTTGGACATGGCTTTATACGTCAGGCACAGATTGCCTCTGAGCAGGTGGTATGCCACTGAGTAGAGCTGGAGTTTCTTTAACCGGGCAGCATATGGCATCTGTTTGAGCCCTTTGATCCTCTTGGTGAGGTACTTTTGGGGTCTTTCCAGTTGCTGCAGGTGTCTGGTAAGGTACATCCCAAAAGGGGCATTGTACTCAATTATAGGCCTGATGAGGGATGAGTAAAGAGGCACGATGACCTCCCCTGATCTAGATGAGAATCCCTTCATGATTAGGTGGGCTATATAAAATGTTTTTCTAACCACTTTGGCCACGTGGTTGTCAAATGAGAGATTGCTATTAACTTGGGTCCCCAGGTCCCTACTTACTTCTTCTGTACTTAATGGATTACCACCTATGTGGTAATTTGTGGGCACTTTGTTTTTGCCAAAGGGGATGACTATACACTTTTTGGTGTTTAGCTTGAGGCCATGGCTCTGGCACCAGTTGTCTGTTTCTATGAGGCCCTTTTGGAGGATGCTTGTGTCGGCTGGAGAGTCAATTATGGCGCCCAGTTTGCAGTCATCTGCGAACTTGGTCAGCCACAGTCCTTCCGTGTTGGCCTGTACCTCCAAGAAATATATACCGAACAAGAGAGGTCCCAGGACTGAGCGCTGTGGGATGCCACTTGTAACTGGTTTGGAGTCTGACATGGCTCCAGCAATTCTAACCATGTGGGTTCTGTCCTTGAGCCAGTTTGCAACTCATCTAGTGACATAAGGGTTTATATTTAAGCTGGTGAGCTTATCTATAATGCCCAAGTGGGGTATTGTATCGAAGGCTTTTGCGAGGTCCAGGTAGGCTGTGTGGACCACCCTCCCCTCGTTCAAAGAAATCGACCAGGTTTAAGAGGCAGGATCTGCCCTTAACAATGCTGAACTGGGTAGGATCCAGTGTCTGTAGGTCCCCAATATCTTTATTTATGAGGTCCATGATGATCCTTTCCATAGCTTTGCAGACCAAGCTAGTCAGGCTTATGGGGCGATAGTTTCCAGGATCCATTAAGGCACCACCTTTGTGGAGAGGGACCACTGTTGCTGTACGCCACTCTTTGGGTACATATCCTGTAGTAAGGCTGAGATTGAACAGTAGTTTTATGTTTGGGTTTAGCTCTTCTTGGTAATGTTTGACCAGTTGGAGTTGTGCTTTCAGTTCCTCATCTGATGAACTATAGTTTTCAATCATCTACAATAAGATGAGAAGTCTTTATACTTTATTGTTTTTTTGGGAGCCAAATTGTAGCCATGACCTAATCTGTTAAGCAGACAGCTTATTGGGCTATGGACAAGACAAAAGAGCAGCAGTGAGAGAGAGTCACTCTGGAAAATCCCCCTCTGAATTTTTATCCCTGGAAGAATAATTTGTCCTTTATCGTGGCTTAACTGGAGAGTGGTTTGACACAGTTTCATGGTCAGTTTTTTTTTGCAGTCTATCCATGCCATACTTAGATTCTTCCCCTTTTTACAGTTCTCCATTATGACTTTATTTAGCAGCAAATGATCCTTTGTCCCATGTGACTTTCTTTTATTACCCTTTTGTTCTATTGCCATAATTGAGTTTTCTTCTAAATGACTATAAACTCTGCCAGCATAAATTCCAGTGTATAGTATATATGTCATCAAAAGGTAAGTTATTGGTCTATAGTTTTTAGGACAGCGTGCAGGTTCACTATTAAGTAGAGCATTGTTTTTCCTTTTGTTATCCAGGCTGTTGTCTGTTCAGGGTGTGCATATAAATAGCTCTTACTCATGGTTAAAACTTCATGTAAAAAAAGGTACAAGGACACCAAAGAAAGGAATCCACAACAAGTAAAAAGGCAAACAGGTCCACCACAAGAATAGAGTCACAATAAGGCTAAGACCACTGGAAAATGCAGGAAGCAAATTTAATCCACAACTGAGCGCTTTCACCAGAAACCTGGTATCATCAGAGTCAAAACTTCATGTAAAGATGCTAGTACTTTTAACCAGAAGTTAGGTACTGCATGTGGGCCTGGGGTTTCCAATTAGGAGATTTTCTTAACTTTCTGGCCATTACTTCATTCCAGTCCATATCCTGTACATTTGAACGTCTTTTTCTTTCTTTTACTTCCTCTAGCCACTTAGCATCTTTGTTATGTTCTACATGGTCTTTATAAATATTTCTCTAAAATGTATGCAGTTCTTTTTTTTTGTGGTCTTTCGGTTCCTTTTACCTTGTTTCCCAATTCTCTATAGAACTTGTTTGGGTCATCAGTAAATTGCTTATTTTTGTACTTATCCTTTATATTTATCTATGTATCTTCTATGTTTTTCTGCCTTATTTGTGACAGTGCATGATAAATCCTGATCTATTATAATACTGTAAATTGCCTTTATCACATCTATCTTTCTGAATATATTTGTTGAGCTATTCCCTCTTCTAGTCCTTTAACAGTGACACTTCTTATGTTAATTGCTTTATAGTATTCTCTGTTCAATACTTCCATGATGACATTCAATTTGTCCCAGTCCTTTCCCTTACTACCCTGTGTTCCTGTGGTAAGACTTTATCTGTTATTAATTTTGCTGTACAGTAATAGGTTCATAGTTTCATACTAGGCTATCTGCCCTAGGGCATTTATAAGCCTAGCCAGAGTGTGTTTGGCTTTCGCCACCCATTTTAAATGAATTTTGCTATGCCCTTTTCGAGGTTAGTATACTGTGCCTCTGTCGAACAATGACACAGAAGTGATACCTGGGGTAAACCTGCTATCTCCCATCCACTCATCAAGATTCCTCTTGAAGAGAGTCAATGAGGGACTCTGCCTACCCTGGACTGGGATTTTATTCCAGAGTGAAGGGAGCCTCTGGGTTATGAATCTGTCCCTCCAGCATGTCCTATTTATTTCAGTGCTGAGGTTCAAGTCTCGAGCGCCAGAGCTCGATGGGATTTGGATTTTCTGAGGTGCAGCATGTCCATTAATTCCGGGTTGGACATGGCTTTATACGTCAGGCACAGATCGCCTCTGAGCAGGCGGTATGCCACTGAGTAGAGCTGGAGTTTCTTTAACTGGGCAGCATATGGCATCTGTTTGAGCCCTTTGATCCTCTTGATGAGGTACTTTTGGGGTCTTTCCAGTTGCTGCAGGTGTCTGGTAAGGTACATCCCAAAAGGGGCATTGTACTCAATTATGGGCCTGATGAGGGATGAGTAAAGAGGCACGATGACCTCCCCTGATCTAGATGTGAATCCCTTCATGATTAGGTGGGCTATATAAAATGTTTTTCTAACCACTTTGGCCACGTGGTTGTCAAATGAGAGATTGCTATCAACTTGGGTCCCCAGGTCCCTAATTATTTCTTCCGTACTTAATGGATTACCACCTATGTGGTAATTTGTGGGCACTTTGATTTTGCCAAAGGGGATGACTATACACTTTTTGGCGTTTAGCTTGAGGCCATGGCTCTGGCACCAGTTGTCTGTTTCTATGAGGCCCTTTTGTAGGATGCTTGTGTCGGCTGGAGAGTCTATTATGGTGCCCAGTTTGCAGTCATCTGCAAACTTGGTCAGCCACAGTCCTTCCATGTTAGCCTGTACCTCCAAGAAATATATACCGAACAAGAGAGGTCCCAGGAATGAGCCTTGTGGGATGCCACTTGTAACTGGTTTGGAGTCTGACATGGCTCCAGCAATTCTAACCATGTGGGTTCTGTCCTTTAGCCAGTTTGCAACCCATCTAGTGATATAGGGGTTTATATTTAAGCTGGTGAGCTTATCTATAATGCCCGAGTGGGGTATTGTATCGAAGGCTTTCGCAAGGTCCAGATAGGCTGTGTGGACCACCTTCCCCTCGTCAATGGCCTTGGTGACTGTTTCAAAGAAATCGACCAGGTTTAAGAGGCAGGATCTGCCCTTAACAAAGCCGAACTGGGTAGGATCCAGTGTCTGTAGGTCCCCAATATCTTTATTTATGAGGTCCATGATGATCCTTTCCATAGCTTTGCAGACCAAGCTAGTCAAGCTTATGGGGCGATAGTTTCCAGGATCTGTTGAGGCACCACCTTTGTGGAGAGGGACCACTGTTGCTGTACGCCACTCTTTGGGTACATATCCTGTAGTAAGGCTGAGATTGAAAAGTAGTTTTATGTTTGGGTTTAGTTCTTCTTGGAGTTCATGTAGGACGCAGCCCGGGACACCGTTTGGTCCCACTGATGCTGTGTTTTTTGTTTGGAGAGGGCGGCTCTTACCTGAGCATCTGAGATGTCAGGGGGGCAGCACTCTGCTGGGATAGATATTTGCCCTTTTAGTGAGGAAGGGGGGGGGGGAGTTTGCGCTGAACCTGTCAGCTAGGATGTTGGCAATGTCTGTGGGTTCGGTGTATTTTTTGTCATTTTGGACTAATTCTGAGTATATCTGGGAATTCCCACCCAGGTTCCTAACATAACTAAAGAAAGCCTTGTGATTATCCTTAGTGTCCTGTGCAATTTTTCTCTCGAAGCTGGCCTTAGACGATTTTATGAGTGCCCGTAGTTTTTTGCTAATACTGATCAGAGATGCCTTCCCTTTTTGGGATTTTGCTCTATCATGTAGTAGCTTCCTCCTTCTATTGTATAGTTTGTTTATGGCTGGGGTCCACCAGACAGGACGCTTAACTTTGGAGGATTGGGTCTTGGTTTTATTTGGGATTGCATGATCCATGCATTCCTGAAGGTGTTCATAGAATGCGTTTATAAAGGATTCTGTGGTCTGGGCTGTATTTTCCACAGGCCCGGGAGCTTTGAAGGATTCCACCTCAGTTTTGAGGAGTGTGAAATTTGTTTTAGAGAAGTTTTTCACTGTGGTTTTCTGGGCAGGGGCTGGGGTCAGGATGTGAATATCTAGTGAGATTAGTTTTTGGTCTGATCTTACCAGTGAGGGATACACTTCTGGTCTGGAGCATAGAGTCCCCATGTTGGTGATGATCAGGTCCAGTATATTTTCCCCTCTTGTGGGAGTGGCAACAAGTTGTTCCATAGCATTTGAGTTTATAAATTCTAGGAACCTTTGGGCTAGGGTGTTGGAGCTACAGTAATGCTCCCAGTCTATGTTAGGGTAGTTGAAGTCGCCCAATATAATGGTGTTTGGAGAGACCTTCATATTTTCCAGTGTTCTCAGGAAGGCCGAGTGGGGTTCCTGGGTTTGGGAGGGTGGTCTATAGCAGGCTATAAACTGGAAGGCAGTTTTACCCACTGTTAGTTGCACATGGATAGTCTCTGATGCTTGCTGTGCCACCAACCTGGAGGTGTGGGTATCTTTGACGAATATCGATACTCCCCCTCCTTTTATGGTTCGGTCCAAGTTTTGGGGCCGAAAAACATGGTATGAGGTATAACCTGGTAGTGCTGGGGTGCTCTCGGGAGCCTTGAACCAGGTTTCTGTTACTGCACAGATATCGATGTTCTCCATGCTAAGGAGAGTTTCGAGTGCGTGCATCTTGAGGTTTAGACTTCTGGCAATGAGTAGCATTACTCTTAGTTCCTTATCCCTTGTGATACCTATGGAGGTTGGTTTGTCTTTTGAGCCTTGCCTAAAAAAGGCACTATGGGGGTGGCAAGAGCCTTTGCCGATATCCGAAAGCCCAAGGGTGACAGGTGCAAGCCGTCCCTAGCGAAGCATCGTGGCTTGTCGAGCATGTCATCCCAGGCAGACAGGCATTGGATCCCTTTTGAATGACACCAATACTTAAGCCAATTGTTGAAATTGATCATCTTGTCTTCATATTGTGGCATCATTCTTGGTGAGGGTAAGATGCTACTCAAGGTCAGGGTCATACCGGCCTGGGCTACATGCACAGAGAGCTCCTCTATGTCTCTTTTCATGCAGTCTAGGGAGGTACTTCTCAGGTCATTCACACCAGCATGGACAATGACTGAGTCATATTTGTACTTGCCTTGGAGTGACCTGAATGCTTGTGTTATGTGGCGGATCCTAGCACCTGACAGGCAGCTCACCGTGACCTTCTCCTTGTTCAGCCTGGTGAGCGGGACGTCAGTGTGCCTGACGAGAGAGTCACCTATTACAAGTGTATCAGGTGTGTTGTTTAGCCTTAAGGGCTGTGACTGTTCGGCACACTGGCTTTGTGAGCTATGTGTTGCACGTGTTTTGTTTTGGGGTAGCTGTTGCTTGGGTGTCTGCTTTGGAGGTCTCTGCTGCTTAGGCAGATTTTTATTTAGAGCCTCTGAGTATGTTTTTTTGTGTTTATGTGTTTGGTTTGCTGTCGTGGTAGGTATATGTGAGACTGGAATTGTAGTGAGTGTGGTTTCCTTCTCCTCCTGACTGGTTACGCAAGTAATGAGTTGAGAGAGCTTAGCCTCCAGTTTGGCTTTATGGTTGCATCTCTCACGTGTTGGAATTTGTTGGGAGAAGGAGAGGGTTGTCCGTGTACATGAGGCAGTTGTAACATTGCCTCAAGATTCCCAGATTCACCAGCTGGACCAGAGAGGAGATTGACAACTGACCTTTGGACATGGTAGAATAGTATTGGGAATTCCTTTATAATTGAAAAAAGGGCCAATGGGGAACAAAGTACTCAATGGGAGTTTGTGAGGGTGTAGTGCTTTCAATTTTTTAGTGCTGACTTATATAATTGCTTTAGTGAGCAAGTACCAGGCTTTAGAGTGGGAATAGGGTGTTTATTATGAGAACTAGATCAGTTCTAAGGGAAAAAGTGAAGAGCAGACTTTGTGGAGCCGAGAATGGTTTAAACCCAATTAAGCGGTGCTGCCCAATGCTGCGCTATGCTCAAAACCATGCAAAGCCACGCTAAAGCGGGTTTTATACAAGGGACTTGAAAGAGCTAGAAATTGTCCCAAAATGGCCAATAGACTACCAGATTCTTGTGCTGGGAACACTCCTCCAGGGATAGATAGGCTGCTCCAAGCTCCCCACTGCCACTGGTGAACAAAGAAGCCTCCCTTTATCCAAGAAAGTGAATGAGCAACACAGGAACTTTCCAAAAGTCCAGAATACAGCAAAGCCTGTATTTGGACTACTCTAGGTCAGGAAAGACGGGAAACAAGGATAATTTTTTTTTGCAATAAACAGCAAGAAAATGCAATAAATATGTAACACAGGCTAGTGCACTTGAGTGTGTAGCCTCAACAGGTAAAAGCAACAAACAGGACAAACTTTAAAAGTGCAGGTGCAAAAACAACTGCAAACAGTTTAAAACAGTTCAAGAAGCAGAAATACTTGCAGTTTAGCCAGATCAGACAGTCGCCCAGGTAGTAGCAGGAAAACAAACACTTTTATCAGGTTAGCAGTCGCTCTTTTAGCCTCTCTGCTGCTAGCACCACTCTGCAGGACCACAAGGAGCTTGGCTGAGTAGTAACAAGCGCAAAAACCGCGCCAAAGTGGGTTTTATACAGGGGACTTGAAAGAGCTAAAAATTGGCCCAAAACGGCCAATAGACTACAAGATTCTTGTGCTGGGAACACTCCTCCAGGGATAGATAGGCTGCTCCAAGCTCTCCACTGCCACTGGTGAACAAAGAAGCCTCCCTTTATCCAAAAAAGGAAATGGGCAACACAGGAACTTTCCAAATGTCCAGAATACAGCAAAGCCTGTATTTGGACTACTCTAGTTCAGGAAAGATGGGAAACAAGAATAATTATTTTTTTTTTTTGCAACAAACAGACTACCAGATTCTTGTGCTGGGAACACCCCTCCAGGGATAGATAGGCTGCTCCAAGCTCCCCACTGCCACTGGTGAACAAAGAAGCCTCCCTTTATCCAAGAAAGTGAATGAGCAACACAGGAACTTTCCAAAAGTCCAGAATACAGCAAAGCCTGTATTGGTCAGGAAAGACGGGAAACAAGGATATTTTTTTTTTGCAATAAACAGCAAGAAAATGCAATAAATATGTAACACAGGCTAGTGCACTTGAGAGTGTAGCCTCAACAGGTAAAAGCAACAAACAGGACAAACTTTAAAAGTGCAGGTGCAAAAACAACTTTAAACAGTTTAAAACAGTTCAAGAAGCAGAAATACTTGCAGTTTAGCCAGATCGGACAGTCGCCCAGGTAGTAGCAGGAAAACAAACACTTTTATCAGGTTAGCAGTCATTCTTTTAGCCTCTCTGCTGCTAGCACCACTCTGCAGGACCACAAGGAGCTTGGCTGAGTAGTAACAAGCGCAAAAACCGCGCCAAAGTGGGTTTTATACAGGGGACTTGAAAGAGCTAAAAATTGGCCCAAAACGGCCAATAGACTACAAGATTCTTGTGCTGGGAACACTCCTCCAGGGATAGATAGGCTGCTCTAAGCTCCCCACTGCCACTGGTGAACAAAGAAGCCTCCCTTTATCCAAGAAAGGAAATGGGCAACACAGGAACTTTCCAAAAGTCCAGAATACAGCAAAGCCTGTATTTGGACTACTCTAGGTCAGGAAAGATGGGAAACAAGGATAATTTGTTTTCTTTTTTGCAACAAACAGCAGAAAAATGCAATAAATATGTAACACAGGCCAGTGCACTTGAGTGTGTAGCCTCAACAGGTAAATGCAACAAACAGGACACACTTTAAATTACAAGCGCAAAAGCGCGCTAAAGCTGGCTTTAAAGCAGGGGGTTAGAAAGAGATAGGAAATGGCCCAAAACAGCCAATAAGCTACAAGTCACTGGGCTGGAACCACTCCTCAAGGGACAGATTGGCTGCTCAGAGCTCCCCACTCTCACTGGTGAACAAAGAAGCTTCCTCCTATCCAAATAAGGATATGGGCAACACAGGAACTATGACACAGCCCAGAGATCAGCAATACCTGAAGACTGGACTATTCTAGTTCAGTAAAGGCAGGAAACAAGGATTTTTTTTTACAAAGTAGCAGAAATTAGGTACAGAAACACAGTAAATGCTTTAATTCGGCTAGTGCACTTGAGTGTGTAGCCTACCAGTTAAACTAAGCAAAAACAAACTTTAAAAGTGCAAAAAACTCAGAAATACAGGCAGGAATGCAATAAAACAACTTTGCAGAGCTTATTTAGTTAAAGGGACAGAGAAGTCTATATATACAGAAAAGCAGCTAAAACATACAAACAATTCAGATGCAGTGCAACCTAGAGCACTTGAGTTGTAGCAATATTAAGGCAATGAGCTAATGACATTAGACTGGGAGGAGTGTCACAGATCAGATTTACAGTAGGGGCGAGCAACTGCAAAGCCATCAAGTATAAGAGCCAGACACCAACAGGGAGGGAGGCTGGGGACAATAGCCTACAGACAGTAGCACTAGAGAAAGCACAAACAGATAAAGATTTGTAAAGATACAGAATGCTTTTAACTGCAGACAAATCAGTTACTTGTGCAGATTAGTTAATAGCAATAAAATACACTCGAAGACTAAAAAGCAGACAATAAAAGTGCTATATATTAATTGTTAAAAACAATCTGTATAAATAATCGAAAAAAAACATGATACATGTATATCTCAGCTAACAGCTGTGGTCAACAACTTATCCACTCTGCTCAGTGTGTATAGACAGAAACCCTATCAAAGTTAGGGCTTAAATACCAGAACAACAACTTTTTTTTTACAAGAACACAAAAGAACCAGCCCCCACTCAGCAGACTATTAACACAATCTAGCAAAGTTAAAGAGGCTTCAGCTAGAAACAATAGCCTACAGACAGTAGCACTAGAGAAAGCAAAGACTTGTAAAGATACAGAATGCTTTTAACTGCAGACAAATCAGTTACTTGTGCAGATTAGTTAATAGCAATAAAATACACTTGAAGACTAAAAAGCAGACAATAAAAGTGCTATATATTAATTGTTAAAAACAATCTGTATAAATAATAAAAAAAAACAGGATACTTGTATATCTCAGCTAACAGCTGCGGTCAACAACTTATCCACTCTGCTCAGTGTGTATAGACAGAAACCCTATCAAAGTTAGGGCTTAAATACCAGAAGAACAACTTTTTTTTTACAAGAACACAAAAGAACCAGCCCCCATTCAGCAGACTATTAACACAATCTAGCAAAGTTAAAGAGGCTTCAGCTAGAAATAATAGCCTACAGACAGTAGCACTAGAGAAAGCAAAGATTTGTAAAGACACAGAATGCTTTTAACTGCAGACAAATCAGTTACTTGTGCAGATTAGTTAATAGCAATAAAATACACTCGAAGACTAAAAAGCAGACAATAAAAGTGCTATATATTAATTGTTAAAAACAATCTGTACAAATAATCGAAAAAAAAATAGGATACTTGTATATCTCAGCTAACAGCTGCGGTCAACAACTTATCCACTCTGCTCAGTGTGTATAGACAGAAACCCTATCAAAGTTAGGGCTTAAATACCAGAAGAACAACTTTTTTTTTTAAAAGAACCAGCCCCCACTCAGCAGACTATTAACACAATCTAGCAAAGTTAAAAAGGCTTCAGCTAGAAACAATAGCCTACAGACAGTAGCACTAGAGAAAGCAAAGATTTGTAAAGATACAGAATGCTTTTAACTGCAGACAAATCAGTTACTTGTGCAGATTAGTTAATAGCAATAAAATACACTCGAAGACTAAAAAGCAGACAATAAAAGTGCTATATATTAATTGTTAAAAACAATCTGTATAAATAATCGAAAAAAACAGGATACTTGTATATCTCAGCTAACAGCTGCGGTCAACAACTTATCCACTCTGCTCAGTGTGTATAGACAGAAACCCTATCAAAGTTAGGGCTTAAATACCAGAAGAACAACTTTTTTTTACAAGAACACAAAAGAACCAGCCCACACTCAGCAGATTATTAACACAATCTAGCAAAGTTAAAGGGGCTTCAGCTAGAAACAATAGCCTACAGACAGTAGCACTAGAGAAAGCAAAGATTTGTAAAGATACAGAATGCTTTTAACTGCAGACAAATCAGTTACTTGTGCAGATTAGTTAATAGCAATAGAATACACTCGAAGACTAAAATGCAGACAATAAAAGTGCTATATATTAATTGTTAAAAACAATCTGTATAAATAATCGAAAAAAAACAGGATACTTGTATATCTCAGCTAACAGCCGCGGTCAACAACTTATCCACTCTGCTCATTGTGTATAGACAGAAACCCTATCAAAGTTAGGGCTTAAATACCAGAAGAACAACTTTTTTTTTTACAAGAACACAAAAGAACCAGCCCCCACTCAGCTGACTATTAACACAATCTAGCAAAGTTAAAGGGGCTTCAGCTAGAAACAATAGCCTACAGACATTAGCACTAGAGAAAGCAAAGATTTGTAAAGATACAGAATGCTTTTAACTGCAGACAAATCAGTTACTTGTGCAGATTAGTTAATAGCAAAAAAATACACTCGAAGACTAAAAAGCAGACAATAAAAGTGCTATATATTAATTGTTAAAAACAATCTGAATAAATAATCGAAAAAAAACATGATACATGTATATCTCAGCTAACAGCTGCGGTCAACAACTTATCCACTCTGCTCAGTGTGTATAGACAGAAACCCTATCAAAGTTAGGGCTTAAATACCATAACAACAACTTTTTTTTTACAAGAACACAAAAGAACCAGCCCCCACTCAGCAGACTATTAACACAATCTAGCAAAGTTAAAGAGGCTTCAGCTAGAAATAATAGCCTACAGAAAGTAGCACTAGAGATAGCAAAGATTTGGAAAAACACAGAATGCTTTTAACTGCAGACAAATCAGTTACTTGTGCAGATTAGTTAATAGCAATAAAATACACTCGAAGACTAAAAAGCAGACAATAAAAGTGCTATATATTAATTGTTAAAAACAATCTGTACAAATAATCGAAAAAAAAATAGGATACTTGTATATCTCAGCTAACAGCTGCGGTCAACAACTTATCCACTCTGCTCAGTGTGTATAGACAGAAACCCTATCAAAGTTAGGGCTTAAATACCAGAAGAAAAACTTTTTTTTTTAAAAGAACCAGCCCACACTCAGCAGACTATTAACACAATCTAGCAAAGTTAAAGAAGCTTCAGCTAGAAACAATAGCCTACAGACAGTAGCACTAGAGAAAGCAAAGATTTGTAAAGATACAGAATGCTTTTAACTGCAGACAAATCAGTTATTTGTGCAGATTAGTTAATAGCAATAAAATACACTCGAAGACTAAAAAGCAGACAATAAAAGTGCTATATATTAATTGTAAAAAACAATCTGTATAAGTAATCGAAAAAAAAACATGATACTTGTATATCTCAGCTAACAGCTACGGCAAACAACTTATCCACTCTGCTCAGTGTGTATAGACAGAAACCCTATCAAAGTTAGGGCTTAAATACCAGAAGAACAACTTTTTTTTTTACAAGAACACAAAAGAACCAGCCCCCACTCAGCAGACTATTAACACAATCTAGCAAAGTTAAAGAGGCTTCAGCTAGAAACAATAGCCTACAGACAGTAGCACTACAGAAAGCAAAGATTTGTAAAGATACAGAATGCTTTTAACTGCAGACAAATCAGTTACTTGTGCAGATTAGTTAATAGCAATAAAATACACTCGAAGACTAAAAAGCAGACAATAAAAGTGCTATATATTAATTGTTAAAAAAGATCTGTATAAATAATCGAAAAAAAACAGGATACTTGTATATCTCAGCTAACAGCTGTGGTCAACAACTTATCCACTCTGCTTAGTGTGTATAGACAGAAACCCTATCAAAGTTAGGGCTTAAATACCAGAAGAACAACTTTTTTTTACAAGAACACAAAAGAACCAGCCTCCACTCAGCAGACTATTAACACAATCTAGCAAAGTTAAAGGGGCTTCAGCTAGAAACAATAGCCTACAGACAGTAGCACTAGAGAAAGCAAAGA